>NW_006781815.1:90473-115959 GCF_000442215.2 Lipotes vexillifer | reverse complement strand
AAAAAAAAAAAAAAAAAAAAAAGATAAACTCAGACTTTCATCTCAAGAAATCAGAGAACAAGAGAGAGTTTCCATTGTTGCCTTAAATATCCTTTTCTTTTCTTTGTCAGTATAAGGCAGGCATGGTTCAAAGTCTTACCCACAATTGAATTAGGCTGATTGTGGAATTAAAACAGAACTCAAATGCTCACCATTGCCATGATTTTTATGTTAAGATTTGGGCTTTGCCTTGGAAGGAGTGGAGCCCAAAGAGTGGGATGAGAAAAGCTGAGAAGATGGACAAGTCTAAAAAAAGTTGGGTACCAGCAGAAGTACCCTTCCTCCACTGTCTGAGGAGATCAGACTTCCCTTTCTTAAAACTTTGTAGTAAGTTCATCTGAGATATTTGTTTGTAATAAAAATCTATCGGGCTTCCCTGGTGGTGCAGTGGTTGAGAGCCCGCCTGCCGATGCAGGGGACGCAGGTTCGTGCCCTGGTCCGGGAAGATCCCACATGCCGCAGAGCGGCTGGGCCCGTGAGCCATGGCCGCTGAGCCTGTGTGTCCGGAGCATGTGCTCCGCAACGGGAGAGGCCACAACAGTGAGAGGCCCGCATACCGCAAAAAAAAAAAAAAAAAAAAAAAAAATCTATCATGCTCAATTATATCATCCTTTGTTGCCTCAAGACTGGCAATTAGAATAATGTTGGAAGAAATTTTGATGAATGAGTGACTCTTACAATTCTCCTCGGATTAGATATCAAAATGTGTTCACTTGGTTCAGATTTGTGGAATTGATAAATGATTAATCACAGGCTTACAGAAAGTATATGAAAAAGGCCAATAATTTCCTTGCTTAAGACATGAATTGTTTATCTAAGAATGTGGTTTTTAAAGCTAATTAAGCACTTGTTTAAAAAAATAATCTTTTACTTGATATTTTGTAAAACATTTGAGTATATTTATAAAAATGGAATTTTCTTTCTGAAAGTTGAAATCATTGTTCTAACCATAGTCATATTTATCCTACTAATTTTAATTACAATTTATAACAAGGAGAGTGGGAAACAGAGAGGTTGACGGATTTTACGATGGCACACACGATCAATGACCTTATTTAAGGTCTCATTTTTCATAATGGTCCACTTTTTATATTCTGGTTGGTTCTGCTTCTATATGCCCATATTATGGTGAAAGCACATGATTTATCTATAAATCCTGTACCAACAGAACTACTTACTTCTCTAAGATCTATGAGGTGTAGGTATTTATATTTTACATTTTATTCAGCATACTCTCTTACATAAAGTTGGCTCCTGTGGTGGTCATTACTTCTGTTTGCTCATACCTCCGGTTTTCCTCCATCACACACAGAGTAGAAGCAAACTTTCACGTTTGTTTTTTTTTGCGGTATGCTGGCCTCTCACTGTTGTGGCCTCTCCCGCTGCGGAGCACAGGCTCCAGACGTGCAGGCTCAGCGGCCGTGGCTCAGGGGCCCAGCCGCTCCGCGGCCCGTGGGATCTTCCCGGACCGGGTCACAAACCCGTGTCCCCTGCATCAGCAGGCGGACTCTCAACCACTGCGCCACCAGGGAAGCCCTCACATGTTTTGAAGTTAGGCATGATGGTGTGATTTGCTTGGCTGATGAAAAGTCAGCAGATGCACTCAGCAATGTCACCCTTGGAAGGTAGTGACTAATTTGCCATCTACGTTTCTCTGTCAGAGTAAACAGAGATGCCATAGGAAGGTCTCTAAACATGGACAAAATGGAGCACAGCCCTCCGCTGAATATATCTCATGGTTTTAAGCCCCTGAAATTTTTGGGCTGTCAGTTAACTAGACTTACTAAATTTTTTGTTGATCTGATTTCTGAGGATGGGGAGTTTTTAAAAACCCTTTGTCTATCACCCACTATAGTAGTTTTCAATCCAGTTTTAACCATGGCATCTTTTCTTCAAGTGAAATTGTAAGCCAGATAAAAACACTTGAAATTGGGTTATTCTGGTAAAGGGGCTGGTTGCTCAGTGTTCACTGCTCTACCCACCCTCATAAGCTGAGCTGTCCAGGGGCATCTCTGTGGCTCTACCAAGATTCAGTTGAGCACAATTTTAAGAATGTAATTGGTTATCAGGAGATTTTGGTTTAATCCAAACTAGTAATCAATGATACATACATTTTATTCTGAACATTTCAAAAAATACCTCCAAAATTCTGGTTTTTTTTTACATACAGGACATACATACTACAGAAATCATTCTACATCCCACCTCATGTTAGTTGTAGAGTAAGATTTGGAATGAGGGGTAAAAAATATTTGGTTTGGCTTTTATATCTGTGCGGGTGTGTATGTGTGCTTAAGAAATGCTGTAGAACAGTAAAAATACATAATGAAATGGTACCTTATGGCTTCTGATCAATTGGATTTTCTGAATCATAAAGCACTATGAGAATATAAAGTATTATTATTTTAATTAGGATAATGCGTTTAGAGAAAACAAGTGTAAGCACTATTGTTTTAGATGATGGGTTCTGAACTCTTAGTTCCAATCCAGGAAAAGGAAACAATGATTTAGCTTTTTTTCCCCTTAGGGTGCACAAAAAGACTAAAAAGGTTGGGCAGCATTAGGAAAGGTAAGGAACTGACACAAACATAAGCTTATCCTACTCTGAAATTATTGTGAGGCCCCCCTGCAATGTTCTATACTGTGATTGCTAGTGAAATGAAAGATGTAATGCAGATAGAAGCAGCTCAGGAAGATGTAATTTAAATGGCCAAGTTGATGGAATGCCTCCATGAAAAACCAGAAGATTAGGACTCTTCAGTCTTAGAAAATTAATGTGAAAAGTGTAATGATTAAAATGAATAAACTGGTCTCTGAGGCCCATTCTAGCTCAAGGAAATCTTGAAAGAAATGACAAATAATAATGGAAGCTAACTTTATTGAATACTAAAACCTTCCAGACTCTGTTCTGAGGGATTTATATGTGCCTATTTATTTAATCCTCAAAATAATTGTATGAAACAGATACTTTTATTTTCTCTCCTCCGTAGATGAGGAAACTGAAGGCAACCTAGTTAACTTACATAATATGATGTTAAAAAACTGGGCTAGCATCTGAATTCTTATAGATAATGGAATGGCTTTCAAATTATATATATTATACTTATATATAATATATATATCACAAAGTAATTAATACGTATTGTTTTTTTTTTTCAAGCAAAGCTAGCTATGGCTGCAGAACAGCCGTAGTACTGTATAAAATTGCGGCTGCTTCTTACGTCCATAAATTTTTAAGCAACATAAACATTTTAACTTTTCCATACAAATATGCTAAATTTATAATGTGCCTCCATTCTCTATTTGAGTACTTTTCTAGGTTTGTTGTTGTTGTTCTTGATTTACCTTTTTCTCCTGTGTAAAACTTCCCTTAGCTGTTCCAATCCACAATGATCACTAGCTAGATACCTTTTATGAAATCCCTGCATTAGTCATCCTCCAGATCTTTAATCCCTGTAAGGTAAGCATTATTATCTAAGCTTTATAGCAAAGTCAAACAACGTGCTTGAAGGAGAAGCAGGAAATTCAGAAAGCAGAAACATAACAAAGTTCTGTCCATGAAGCTCAAGTTCAGTTCACCCACTATCTCTTCGACTCACTCAGCACGACCCTCTCTACAACTTATTGGGATTTACAATTTTCTCATGATATTGCTGAACAATTTTTATACATAGTTATGAATAATTACCCCAAAACCTATAATTCACATACATTATTTTTAATCATCAGAACTACCATATAAGTTAGATGCATTTATTCCCCAAAGGCCTGCAGTCAAAAAGTTAGTAGTTGGAGGATATGATGGTTTGAACCCAGGTGTCAAAGTCTAGTCTACATTTTCCTTCACACCCATTCAATCATTTAGTCCTATACTCAATAATTATTTGACTGCTTATTAGGAACCAGGCTTTACAAATAGCTTGGAATATACTCATGGACAGAGCAGAAAATCCCCTGTCCTTATGGAACAAACATTTTTTGAAGTGTGGCCTCTTATTTCTTTGGCTTGATTGTGAACTCTTTGAGGGCAGCAGCCAAGTGACAGACCAACAGAGCCAGTTGTAAGATTTCTCAAACACAGCTGCCTAAAGCATGTGTATTGACTGAGTAATCTTGTAGTTGATTAACTCAAAGGATAGGCACACATTATTTATTAGGCCAAATTAGTAATTAATTAGCTTTAGTCTATCCCAGACCTTCAGTATAATCTCTTCTTCCAGGCTGCTCCAAAGCAAGGCAGAATGAGAACTGCCCCACTTCCATAATAGTTTTTTATACTGCTAAGGAAAGTACTTAACCACTGCATTACAACTGGTTGTTTACTTGTATTTTTTATTGGGCTTTATGGTTTTGAAGGCTAGATTCGATTTAAAAAAATTTATATCCATAACAATATATATCTGGCAAATAATAGGAAGTAAACACAGTTCTGTTGAAATAAAGGGAAAAAAAATGTCACCTAGTAATCTTATAAATGCATGCCATGCTCAAAAGGAAGAAATATACAAAAGCATATATATGAATCAGTATAAACTGAACAACTCATACAACTAGAATAACAACCCATTCCAAGACATTCCAATCGGAGGGTTTAAGCTTAAATTTCAACTCTGCTACTTACTGTCTATTTGATATGAAACAAATCTAGCTTAAAATCTAAATTGTATTATCTGTAAAACTCATTTGAGATTAGATAGTTACAGATCATTTTAAAACTATAACGAGACAATGTATAGTATATGTAATTACAGATATGTTGCTGTATGCAAAAGTAATAAGATATAATAATAACTTTTCTTAGGTTATCAATATGCTCTTATATAAAAAGTAGTATACGTTAGTGATTTAAAATCTAAGCTCTCAAATCCAAAGACTGAAATCAAATTCCAACTCTACCAATTTATAGAAGTGTGATCTTAGACATAATTCTTATTATCTTTAAGCCTCAGTCTCTTTGAATGGAGAAAAATAAATTTTATTAATTGTACCTTACCACCATATAATTATACTATAAGAATTAAGTGATAAAAAGTACATAAAGTTATTAGCATAGAACTTTGAACTTAAGAAGTTGCAGAGATCAATATCCTATATATTTTTACAAAAGTTTACAATTAAACATTATTTAGCATGTTCAGAAACCATGCTAAAGGAACATGAAATACTTTCAAAAATTTCTCCTGCATTTTCTCTGCTTCTAGTTTTATTATTTATTTCCTAAGTTCTATCATTTCTAATCTCTAATGATATGTGATTATTATACAGGTGTTGCTCCAAAGGAACTAGATTTGCTTTTTCTGCTTGATGTAAATAAATATTATTAGACTCTTGAAATATAGATATAATCAGTAACCTAACTCAAATCTTAATTGGATTACTTTTTCTTGCCTCATGAAAATTATAGAAAAATAAATATTTCTTTCTCTATTTACTCATATTTAGTAGTTTGAGCAAAAGTGAAATCAAGGCTTTGAATTCAGTGCTTTTCTCACTCCTAAATATGCCAGGCCATGAAAAATCTGCATTTGGTTTTCCTTATACATCTTGAATGTATTTCATGTATTTTTTTAAATGTTTTCTTATGATCTATTTTCTCACCAACCTCCACATGCTTGATGGAAGATGTAAAAAAGCTATTCCATATGCTCTGTGTAAAATGCATTGAATGGAGAAAATTGGGCACGAAACTGTCTACTTAGAAAAAAGTAAGCAGAACAATTGCATGAATTTTCCATCTGAACAGGCAAATTATATTTAATTGGTCTTTTCAGGTTTAAATTTCCAGATTCGAAATTCAGGTGATAAAGATTTAGCAAAAAATTACATAATTGGTCTTTTACTATTGGTTTGTAACGATAAGCATGCATTACATGAGTTGCAATTCTAAGATAACTTATTACACAGGTATGACAGACTAGGAATCATGCAAAAAACAGATGCAAGATGTTATCTAATTCATTAGTTTACAACGTATGTACTACATAGCTCCCACAAAGAATTTAAAGTAACTTAAAATAAAAGGATCATATCCAATAAGTTAATAAGCATATATTAATGAAGTAAACCACACACCAAATACTTTTATTCATGGAATTCAGATTATTTAGGGCTAAATTTAGGTTCTAATCTTTATTTAAAGTACAACTAAAGAAAATTAAAATATTTCCCATAACATATAGTTTTAGTTTTGTTCAAGAACATATGAGATCATGATGTAAGCCCCATAATGTGTTTCATGAATTGTATCTTAGTTGATATTCCTCATAAGTCAAGAGAAAGTATTACTGTCCCCCTTTTACAGATGGGGAAATTGAGCTGGAAATTAAAGAAAGCATGCAAGTTTCTACAAACTTAAGTGACAAAAGTTAGGATTTAAATTCTGGTCTAATTCAAATGCAAAGTTCTTTTTCATTACTTAACACATCCCTCTGTGATCTCTCCTGAAACACATTGTTGGTAAGTAACAAAGTCCTCCAAGAAATGCCATGGATACACGGAGAGAAGAAAGTCTAATAATAATAAATAAAATATAATAATTAAGGTCTTTAGTGAAATATCTACTACACTTTAAATATAACCAAAGATCTTCATCTAGGTAAACTTATTATAGGATATTGGCCTAAGAAGTCACCAGAACAATAAATGATTTATGGATTACTTATGGTCCATAGTAATCCTTACTCTTGAGAAATGAATTAACTAGTACTCCCCAGTTTCCTGACTAAAATCATATTAATGACATATTACATGACCAAAATTGTCTGTCTTCTGTGTAGCTTTCTCTTTATATTTTACTGAAATTAACATATATATTTAAAATAGATATTAATAATTAATATTAATATCACATTAAATCACCATTATTAATGCCTGAAATAATGGGAATTTGGACTAGAATGGTCATAATGAAAAGGTGAATGGATGAAAGAGATTTGAAAGACACATTTGATAAGATTTATAAAAGACTGGATACAGAGAATAAGGAAGAGTAAGTTGTCAATGATGACTCACTTTCTGAAATGTGAAACTGCAGGAATAGTGGGGATGCTCAGGGGAAGAGTGAAAGAGAATGAGGTGTGAGGTTACTTTAAATAACTGGACAGTAATGCCAAATAAGGGGTTACTATATCCATCCATGCTGAGAGGAAGGATTAGGGCTGGAAATACAAAGCAATCTTCCTCAGCTAGAGAAGTCCATGAGAATACGTGCATATGGTTAAGAAAGAGAATGTGAAGTGAGGAGAATGGAGACTTAGGACTAACCTTTAAGGAAGTCCAAATTTAACGACCAAGTAGCAGACAATGAGCCTACAAAGTAGACGACCTAGGAGACACCAGAGATGTAGGAGGAATAATTCCACCAATGCAGGTGAAGAGGAATCCAAATGAGAGAGAATATTTAATAAGGCAAATGCTGCTAAAAATAAAATAAATTGAAACCTGAAATGTCCATTTTATTTATTGTAAAGAAGCTTCCATATTTATGTTTGTTTCCAACTTAACCTATTAATGTAATTTTTGCCATTTTTTTTAATGTAAAAGTGTTCTGTTGGACAATTAATTGATAAATTCTATCAACTCCAGCATCTTAAATTCTATCAACAGAATTGATAGAATTCTTAAATTCTATCAACAGAATTGATAGAATTCTTAAATTCTATCAACATCTTCAGCATCTTCAGCATTAATAAACTGATTTCAATGAAAAAAAATTGTGAGGGAGAATTAAGAATACAGGTCTTTGAGGTTTAAGAATTTCAAAACAATTGCTTTATGTAAACACAGATTTATCTTTGAAAACTATTTGTGAATTAGTATACACAGTTTTAATATAATGTTATCTCTTGAAAACCAGAGACAGATATTAATTAGGTTAAGTAAAATAATTTAAGTAAATTTAGTTAAAAGTTTACAAAGATGAAGATTATACTGAAGGATCAATTTTGTCTTTGAAGTTCTTCTTAAGTATATTTTCATCTAAGTTCTTTTATCTCATCTTCTTAACATAAGTACAATTTAAATACATGGAATCTTTGCTATGAAAGTATCTCAAACATTTCAGGCAGAAGGAAAATAAAGTCACCTTTAAGTTATATATAACTGAAATCTATGGAAATCAAGTTTCAATCAGAACAGAAACTTGTAACTTATTGTTCAATTGAGACTTTCTTCAATATGGAAAAATATTATCTCATAGAAAATTTTTATGTGGATTCCTAAGTGTGTGGATGCCTGTGTATGTACACACACACGTTTTAGTGTTTCCACATGTGCATTAGGTGAATATGTGAAATATTCACCATAGTACTGTAAATGAAACATAAAACTGAGATCTATATCTTTGTATTGGGGTTTTTAAGTTTGAATAAATAACATCTTTTTCTTCCTCTCTTGGGTTGGGAATTGATTACGATATAAAGCATAAGAGTCAAAGACATTGAGATGAAAATATCAGCTTTTAATCACAGTAAGGCTGTTTAGAGAATTCACTTTAAATCTTCAGCATAGAGGGCCTGCTAGTACTTCAAACTATTATTAAACATAACTTGAATAGATCTGAATAATTCAAAGCTTCCCCTGGCAAGCTTCATAATAAAGGCACAAAAGTTTGTGACTTTTGAGGTTGGCACCAAAATAGAGAGGGGAATGGGAGAGGGATTGAATATATATAATTCCTACAACAAAATTTAGCAGATAATTCATCCTGTGTTTATAGAGATGAGCATGTGAGTAATGGGGAAAGAGGCCAAGTATTGCTCTAAGCTCTTTTCTGAGTGGAGGAGAGAGGTGGTTTCTCTCTCAATACTGTACATTGATAAAATACACTTAAATTAATTGGAATAAAAACTTAATACATGCATGTGGACCTGTCAGGCATACCATAGCAAATTCCTATTCTATTAGTCCCTTATGTTATATTTTTAGAAATGGTTAAATTCTTCCATTTCAGGGGGGAAGAAAAGGAATTTAGACTAGTAACAAGACTAATATGCAAGTAAAATAGGCTTTTATTGCTATAATGAGCTTAAATTTCAGCAAGTTCATGTGGCCAATGAGAAAAACAGTGGCAAAAATATATATATTTGCAAGACGCAGAATGATTGTAAGACTATACAAAGAACCAATTGGCAAATATTTTATTTTTTAACACATCCATCTCACTTATACCAAAAAAGTGTTTATAATATATACCACCCCTGTCATTCTGATGATATTTGCTAACTCCAATGTTACTGTTGACCTACTATAGTCTATAAATTGGATACCAATCAAAAGTATTAAACATCTATTAAACTCCTGATATAAAGGCATTCTTATGGGCCAAACCAACATTTTCCATCTTAACTGGTTTTTAGCTTTCACTACAACTGCTATAAAGAGAAGGCACTAAGAGTTCTTGCCTCTTCCATACACTTTTGGCCTCTTCTTTCAATTGCTTATGTGATTTCAGGCATCTCAAAACATATACCAGGGGTACTGTATGATGATCTATGGAGAATCTAAGAGCCAGTTTCAGTTCAATCTGAAATTGTAACATTTTTTATTAGAAAATGATCAAAATTTGAATTTCTAACTCAAATATGACAAATGAATTCTAAGAATCATAAGTTAGGAAAAAACTGAGTATAGAAACATGAGAGGGACAGAAATGCTAATAGAAAACTCAAGGCAGTGCTGGCAATCTAACTGCCAAGTCTGGAGAGGACTCTGGATTCCTTGCCAACTTGTTCTTAGAGGCACCTCCTAACACCTCACATAGTCACTGACATGTCCTTGCTGCACTCCTGCTCATCACCCACTGGGGCTATGTTTTTCCTTTTATGGCAACAGAAAAATGCCACAGAACCCTATGCACGAATTTGGCAGTCTTCCTCATTCTTTCTTTGCATCTAGCAATTTCAATGTAAGAAGTACAAGGACCAATCTCAAAACCAGTGAAATTATTTAAAAAAAAACCAGGCTGACTCTAATTTTCCAACCCATGAATATGTTGGTAGGTTGTGGAGGTCCATAGAAAGGGTATATACTCCTTGAGAAAAGGGAACACATCTTGTTTTTTTACTATACTCCCAATTTCCAGATACATAATAGATGCTAAAACAATATTTGTAAGACAGGAAGAGAGGAAATCAGACACTAGTATAAAATTGGGGTGAGATATAGGAGAAAGAGTTAGAAGACAAATCTTGACTATGGCAATTAGAGAAAAAACACTCAGAATTTATTTTTCAGTTGAATGTCCAAATAGACCTTATGTCGAGAGAATAATCAGAGCTTGTTCTCATGGCAAGAAGGCTCCATCAAATCTCACTTATTTTTGGCCACCATTTTCTATGAAGTCTTTGCCTGGAAAATGAGCTGATTTCAGCTCATAAAGGACATATATTAATGTTTTCAAAAGTAGATGAATACTCAGAAAACTTTAGAGGAAGCATTTCCCCCACACTTCCCCGCTGCCCTACTCAGTCTCTTCTCTCATTTTAGCTTTCCTTATTAGGAAATCTCCCAGCCTTCTTGAAACTCCTTCCAGGAGATAGCTTTATTAAGCTCATACCTTGAGTGAAGAAATAGAATACAGTATCATAGCAGCAGCCATTGGCTCAGTTCATTCAAAGTTAATTTGCTAATTTCTTGCATTGCAGTAACACCATAATTTGTTTCAATTTTAGCAAATGACTGCTATTGCTAAATACAATGAATATACCACATATGAGCCTGTTCATCTTTCTGCCATCAAACACTTATTCATTCAAAAGTATTTGTTCAATGCCAAGCCCAATGCTAGGTACTAGGGAGTCAACTGTGAACTTGACAGACATTACCTCTCTCCATAGAACTCCTCTGGTGAGGGAGGTAAATTTAAAATTCTTAAGTAATAAATATAATAATTCAAAATTCTAGTAAATGCTATAAAGGAAACAAAAAAGAAGCTAAAATAGAAGATAACTGAGGACCTACTTAAGAGAGAGTCAGTCATCCAACTATTTACTTGGTAGGCAAAATTTAATCTGAAAAGTGAAAAAAGAATGAAGTTGCTGGCTAAGATCAGTGTTGGGAAAAGAACATTGTAGTGTGTACCCTGATGCAGTCATGGGAAAGTACTGTGTCCCATAAAGAGCCAAGAGTAGCACATGGAGAACTTTTTGATGGATTTCTGACTAAAAGAGCCAGGCAAGTTTTCTCATACTGCAGACTGTTTATACTTGCAGTTTTAGATGTCTCAGACATTTCCCATCTGACTCTTGGGCTAAAGCCTGTTCCCACAAAGCCTTGTTTCCAGCTAGCTAGCTGTCAATCCAACCACCAATAGTTTCAAACAATTCTTGCTAAGGACCTAGATAGCAATGATCTAACACTCTGGGGTAATTCTATTTTAAAATTGTACAGAAGAAGACCATAAATCCATTCAGATTCAAAGGACTGATGTGCTAATGGATCACCCAGCAAGAGTGAGTTGGGTAGGTCATGCCCACCCACTGTTACAGAAATTAGTTTTGTAAATCTTTTCCCATTATGGTTCATATAAAATTGAGACTTACACACTGAAGGAATTTGAAATCTGTTGATTATTTATACAAAAAACGTGTTTGGTTCTAATTTGGGTAAATTGCACACGCACACACACACACACACACACACACACACACACACACAGTGATCAATGTTTTGCTGTGACCAGGTCATTCTTAAAATTGTTTCCTTTCCCCTTTAATCAATTAAAGTTCTTTTCATAATTATTAGAGTCATTAAGTTTGAGAACATGTTTTTGTTCTCTAAAATGACTATCTATGCTATTTCTCTGGAAAATAATTCTGTGGCTGTGCTGTTCTATAGCTATTAGGTTGAGCAGAGGACACTTTGTATAGCTTTGTCAATCTTTGACCGCTGCTAAATTATCAAACACTTTACATTAATGTTCTGAATAGTTTGACACATTGCCCCATAATCACTTAATTTGTACCAACGTAATATGAGTTATGATTCAATAAGTAAACATAGATTTTTAAGGAATGTGTACACTCAGTAGCATTTTGATTCAATAAAATGTTTTAAAACTATTTTTTCAAACATTTGGGGTTTGGCAAAACATAAAATGCCTTGGCCAAGCGCTCTTCCTCCCAATTTTTAAACCCAGTGCATTTCAAGGGAAATTTAATTCATATGTTTCCAGTATATTTACACTTAGTTTATTTAAATGGCGTTTTGTAAGAGCTCTGAGCAGTCCAAGAAGTCAATAACCAGTTTATAAAGTGTTTTAAATTTCCTTTACATTGAACCAGGTGGGCGAATTCTGTTTGAAATAATAAAAATTCATGAATTTACCTTAAGATGTGATATTCTACAACACTTATTGTGTTCAAACTGTAAAAGTTACATATTATTGCAAAATAGGTCTCAATAATACAGCATTAGCTGCCACCCAAGCATCCTGTGTAGGGCTGGGCTGGAACAGAGTTAAAGGAACTGGTTGATATCCATTCAGGGTGTGAAACATCTGGCCTGTGGCTTGATGACCAAGCTAGGTACACAAAGGAAACTTCTCAAATGCTTCTGGAAGTAACTGGCTCTACTAACCATATCCTAGTCCTCCCATTTACTAACAGTGACTTCAGACAAGCCACTTAACTTTCCCCCAGCCACTCTCAATTTCTTTTAGTCAAAATATTGATGATGATACAGAACTAATTTCATAGGGTTAGAATGAAGAATAAATCAAAGAAAAGGGTAGTGTTATGTCCCTCAGAGTTGGTCTGCCTACAGTAAGTGCTCAATAATAAAAATGTTAGCTATGTGCATTTGACTTAAGATTGCCTTCAAGAACTACTTTAGCCAAACTACCTTTAGTTAGACGCCCATTAGTTGAAGACCATTTAAAAAAACATTTGAGTAATTCTGACTTATGTGGAAAAATGAATAGGACAACAGGAAATAAGCTAGAATTAGAGGAAAAATGACAGCTTTCTAGCTTGTCTATAGTGTTGGTTAGTGAAAGGAACACTGGAGTGGGAAAGAGGAAGAGGACAAGAGTCCCCATTCTCTGCAATTAGCTGGATGATTACAGATAAGTCACATCCTGGTGCTGGCCTCCAGCTTAAGCTACAGAATGATGTGGTGAGACTAGATGACCTCAGGTTCCTTTAAATAGAATGGTTCTATTGTTTACTTCAGCATTAAAATAGGCTCAAAATTTATCATGAATGTTAACTAATGATAATTATTATTTTAAAAAATATATTGGGTTAGGGACACTATAACTTGGTTAAGCTTTAGAAAGACGCCTTCTGTTGTTAGATATAATGAATGATTACCATATATGAGCCTGCTCATCCTTCTGCCTTTAAACATTTACTCATTCTTTCTAAACTATTACTCAAAGCCAAGCACAATTCTAGGCACTGAGGAAGCAACTGTAAACTTGACTGACATTATTCCTCTTCACTTTCTAAAAGGTATTGGGATAAGTAGTCAAAAAGTATATCTAAACTAACCCATATATGCAAGTATGCTTTATATTCATATTTTCAAAAACTGGAGATATAGAAAGGTATACTAACACATAATTATAATTCCAAATATCTGACAAGGAGCAGTGTGGAAGTATTGTACCATATCAGTCCATTTTGCTTTTTCTAATTTTTAATTCAGAAAAACATCAAAAGTAAGGAGTCAATCTATTTTTGTTGTCCACAAGAGCACAAAGATTTTCCAAACGTACTGTTATCCTCTGTCTACTATTTTTTGTTATGTTACCATTTTTAATCACATCTCCTTGACATAATTTTGTCACTCTGCAATTGGAGAAACAGAGCGTTTTCTGAGTTAGTCTAATATCAAGCTGAAAGTTCAGACCACAGTCAAAATAAGTGCCCTGAAGCCTTTTTGGCCTATCAACCACTGCCCATGACTTATGCCATAGCTAACCCTTATTCAAATTAAGAATGAATTATAAATGCAAACAAAGAAAATCTTACATGATGAGGGAAAGCAATTTATCAAGGATCTGAGAACAATAAAGGCACAGCTAAAATTGAAACTAAAACATCTCTCTCTTAATCCAGAAGTATTTCCATTTCCACCTCAAACATCTGTCTTTCTGGGTCTTTTTCTCACACTATTGCCAAGATAAATTCAGGAGGAGTGTACATTCTCAGCCAGATTGAGGCAGGTATGTAATTATTTTTAGATTTTACATTGAGGCACCAATGTTATTGTTCTCTTCACAAACACCTTCCTATATTCCCCTCCTTGAAACTTCTCCTCAGGTTAATAAAATAATCATAACCTAATGTATACAGTATGGTGTTTGCCACAATATCACTTCTGTGAAAATAAATTATCTCACTGTTGCCCCCTTAAAATATATCCATACTTATATATCAGTTATATAACTTTTGTTTCCCCTTTTCCTAGATATTAAGGGACATAAAAGTTTAAGAAACTAATCTGCCTTCCAGATGCTAACATTCTTGTTAAATGGAGGATATTAGCATATATGATGTACTGAAAGGCAGACTTCTGCCCATACATGCAATCAGGACCCGAAGCAGAGAGAGATTCTTCTGGATTTGAGGATTCAGAATTACTTCTGGACATCCCCAACAGATGTCACACACGGATCTACAAATCGGTTTGGTGCCTAATGTCACAACTCAGGTTTTGCCCTATTGTGCTTCATCCTTCTCTGGTCTCGCCGACACGTATCTGCTGCCTGAGATGCTTGCTAAAGAAGTTACATTAGCATCAGAGCCCATCAGGAGAATTCTGACATCTCAGCTGTGGTTGTTGGTATTGATGGTCCCCAACATTCTATTCTTCCCGGTACCAAAATAGTGCTGGTGTGCATGTAAAAGTAGAGGGGGGAGGGTCTCTTCTGTGTCTATTGTCACCATTGGCCCCAAGCTTTTCTGTGCCCAGTTATAACAAAAATTTTGAATGCTCTGTTAGCTCTGTCTCTAAACATACCTAATCCCTACATTCCCTGGTTCAAAAACCAGTATAAGGAACCTGCTGGTGGGTAGGTACTCTATTATACACACATGGTGTCTTCCTCTTCTCCCCATGAACCCCTCTCTTGACAACCTTCTCTCTATAAAATTAAAATTTAAAAATCCCACCAATATGAATGAACTGGGGAAACAAGGGAAGGCAGAGGAAGAAGCTGTTATTGACATGATTGGTAATCTCCCCAAAGAAATGAGATACATTCCTTTACAGAATTAAAGATTGAGACTTAAACAAATTAAGTGACTTCCTGAAAATCACATGTCAGCTACGGGATAAAACAATGCTTAAAACCATACCACTTTCCCCAATTAAATTAGAAAGAAGTTTTACAAAATGCAAGTGCTAATCCGGTAATGCTTGATAGAATTATTCAGAATTCAAATTAACATTTTGAAACAGACTTAACTCACTGGAAATATTATTAAAGCAGAACATCAAATTGGTCAGATTTAAAGCAATATTATTTCTTCACTGATAGAAGTTCATTATTTATTTTGTATTCATTAATTTTTCAATTTATGTATGTTTTATTCTTTAGACCCATTTTTTGTCTCAGAAACTAATTTACATCAACTGCTATTTGATAAATAGGCAGAAATTTCAAATATTTTAAAAATACATCAATGTATTTCCAATGTTTTATCACTCTGAGCCACAGTTTCATTAGCTGTGAAGGAATTTTTCTAGATGATCTTTAAGAACTCTTATCTTTAATACCTAATGACTCTATATAATCTATATTTAAATAAAATGTATATAATGAATATGTTCCTGATTTCTTGTAAATTTCCTACAAAGAGCATTTTTGAAACAAAAACCAAATTTGATACTAGAGAAATAAAAATAAGATATTTTGGAGAGAAAAATATACTCTAATTTCTCAGAACATTTTCACCCTGATTGTAGAAATCTACCCCTCCTTGACAACATACAATTTTAGAATTCTTATAATGAATTTGAGCTTTTAAAGTTAATCAGATAGAGAATAAACTTGTATTAATTTAACATTATAATTACTAGAGTAATATAAAATACAGCAATATAATTCAGTTATTTTGTTGCAAAATATTAATGCTATAAAAGAGTTGCCTTTTGATAGATCTATTTATTTTTTATATATTAGGGGAACATTACCTTTAGCTGTATTGTAAAATGCCACTAAAATACACCCAGAAAAAAAAAAAAAACAACATAGCAAACACATAGCTCTCTTCAATGGGCAAATTTGAAAGCTCTGCTTCAAGTACTGTTTCTTTTAAGTCTCCTATTATTGCAGAACAACGTCACATGCTGTATTTGAAAGCAGAAGCAGAACAAAGAAGACGTTAACTTCATGATGGGTTATTACTTTGCTTTCATATTTAGGAATTTTAAATGTACCCACACTAAGGTTTCTCACTTGGTTTTTGTTAAATATTATCAGTGACTATTCTTTCTTTCTACCTCCATTACATTTCACACATGAAAAAGATTAACATAATGTATGATGTCATTCTTTTGTATGTTAGTCTTTCTACTTTTGACGACTTTATTCAAAAACTTCTAAAAACACTTTAAACATGCATGGTTTTGGAGAGATCCAGGTGAGAAATTCTAGACTGTCAGTGGACTTCTGCCTGGAAATAGAAATCATTGTGACTTATTTCAGAAAGCAATTTCCACTGTCTCACAAATACCTGGTTATGAAAGATTATGTGGATACTGGGGTTTAAATTCACTTTCAGTGTTCAAAGAGACACTTTTTATGAATTGTGGAAGTTTTCATTTGCCAATTTTTGAACCAAAGTATCTTTGTACAAATTAAATTCAACTCAATAACCACTTATTGAATCCTACTGTATGTCAGAGAAAGTGCTGTGGATACATAGCAAAAAGAAATATAACTCTGATCTCAAAGTACTCAAAATCAAGCATAGGAAACAGAAATGGAAGTGACTAACAATCTCTTCTTCTTCCTCACCTCCCCTAGTCAATAAAATGCAACACCACAGTCACTCTTGTTAACATTCTATGTCCTAATTTTTTTGCCTTTTTGTCTCACAAAATGCTACACTTTCTACTTTGTGATTCTATTTCCCTTGCTCCTAAATCTGGGCTTCTGGATGATGTTACAGAACTGCATACAATCCTGGAGACTGAAGGCAGTCCAATCACCAATTCTTTGATATTTATTAGTTGTGAACACCTCTCAAGCACTTGATTTCAAGTATCATTAGCCAGTTTGTCCTCAACTTTAGAAAAGAATTTTTAACACATAAATTTTATGTCTCTAGATAAAACTTTTATAATCTCCACAAATTCTCCATGCTGCCTCATCTCTTACAACTGGTTACCTTCTACGTTCACTGAAACAATCATGGCTGTTAAATTGAATTAATTTAAATTGCCATCCTCTACAACTGTACCCTGCCCTCACTGCCTTTTCTCCAGCCTTGGAAGACCAGGTGCCTCTTCTGTTCTTTAAGGATGTTAATTATACCTCTTTTTTTTTTTTCTTTTAATAACATACTCTCCTAATTCTTTTCAATTATCTTTTTCAACAACAGCCTAAGTTCTTTGAGGAGAGAACCATATTTGAGTCATGATAAGTGTTTAAAAATGGATTCATTGTACACAATACATATGGAAGTGACCTAAGAAATACTAGTAACATCTTTCAGAAGACTGTTGGTAAATTGGTACAGCCACTATGGAAAATAGTATGGAGGTTCCTTAAAAAACTAAAAATAGAGCTACCATATGAACCTACAATCCCACTCCTGGGCATATATCTGGAGAAAACCATAATTCCAAAAGATACATGTTCACAGTGTTTGCTGCAATACTGTTTTCAATAGCCAAGACATGGAAGCAACCTAAATGTCCATCAAGAGATGAATGGATAAAGAAGATGTTGTATATTTATACAATGGAATATTACTCAGCTATAAAAAAAGAATGAAATAATGCCATTTGCAGCAACATGGTTGGACCTAGAGATTATCATACTAAGTGAAGTAAGTCAAACAGAGAAAGACAAATACCATATGACATCACTATGTGGAATCTAAAAAAAAAATGATACAAATGAACTTATAAACAAAACAGAAACAGACCCACAGACATAGAAAACAGACTTATGGTAACCAAAGGAGAAAGTGAGGATAAGTTAGGAGTTTGGGATTAACATATACACACTACTATATATAAAATAGATAAACAACAAGGACCTACTCTATAGCACAGGGAAACATACTCAATATTTTGTAATAACCTATAAGGGAAAAGAATCTGAAAAAACATATATGTATGTATAACTGAATCACTTTGCTGGACACCTGAAACTAATACAACATTGTAAATCAACTATACTTTGATAAAAATACATAAATAAATGTTTTTAAAAAGAAAATACATGTTTAAAAATATTGCTAAAGAAATGACTGATTTATGGGTTTGGCTCTAATTGTCTATGGAATGTCAAAACACGGTGTGCTTCATAAAATCACATATCTTAAGAAGGGGTGCAATTTCTGTTTGATATTGTACAGTGAATTAATACTTAATCAGAAACAATCTGTTCCAGACACAAAGCAGTGAGGAATAAAATATAAAAATGGAAAGCCAGTAAGACATCTGTGCCTAAAAATAAGATTATTTTTTCTCACTGGACTTAAAAAAGACCACAAATGGAAAGTAAAGAGCAAGGCCTCTGCCACAGCCCTGCTAGGTTCAAGTTCTGGAAGCATGAAGTGGCCACCAGAAATTGGAACCACCATGTGCGGTAAAAGAACTAAGAGGGCTTCTGGTCAGACAGGACCTCAGAGCCAGGCCCAAGCATTTGAGCTGGGTTTGATCCCAATCCTGCTCAATGAAAGAAAGCAAAGAAAAGAACCTTCAGGGACAAGACTGGGGCTTTGTCAGCAAAAAGACCAACAATTAAACCAAGGTGCCTACTGTCTCAAAGACTGGGTCTGCAAAGTCCTTAATACCTGGATATCATGATGTGATTGATTAGAAATTTAAAAATGTAAAGTATATTATACCTAAAAACATCCATGAGTTTGGAAGGGTAAAATTTAAATTACATAGGGGTTAAAGAGAAAAATAAGACTAAAATCCTAAAACATTTAGAAGACTAAAAATTCTTAATATAAAAACTTGTAGGACTTAAGGGAAAAGGCTTTTAAAGATCAGAATGTATAGGCTTAAAAGCATATAATAATACTTGTATGCTCTACACAAAATTTATGAAAAAAAGAATGTAAGAAAAAAATTTTAATCAAAAGAAATAGCAAAAATTAACAAAATAAACTAGAAATGAAACAATGGAAACTAAACTTGAAATAAAACAGTGGACAAAATTTTAACACCAAAAGCTGCTTATTGGGGAAAAAATACAAACAAATCAGAGAGAAACTCACAGCAGCCCCCTCAATCATAAATTACTAAGAAAAAGAGGAATAGCCAAAAAATGGTACTAAGAATGAAAAGAAGGCTATAACTACAGATTAAGTAGACATTAAACAATTATAAATGAAACATGTAAATTTTATGTTTTAGATAAAATACATAATTTTCTAAAAAACATAACCAAAGCTGATTCAGAATGATACAGAAAATCTAAATAAAGCACTAAGTATTAAAGAAATCAAATCCATTTTCAAATATATTCTGTGGCCCCTATTCCCTAAAACAGGCCCAGTCAACTTTATAAGGGAGTTTTCTATATCATTAAGGAGTAGAAAATACATATATTATATACATTTTGTTTTTCCAGAGAATAGGAAAAGAAGGAAAGTGTTCCAACTAATTTTACAAGTTAAACTTTGCTAACAAACAACAGAAATGAACACATCAAAGAGAAAATGTATTCAGAGTAATCCCACTTATGAAACTATATAAAAAAACTAAATAAAAGGCAAAGCAATTTAATCTAGCAGTAACTTAAAACAGTAGACCATAGTCAACAATGTTAAAGGAAAGCAACATCGGAAAATTGAACAAAAATTAGCATATTAACAAAGGGAAAAACTCTATGCAAAAATGCCCAAAACAGTGCCTTCGATAAAATCAAACCCTTATTCATGATTTTAAAAATAAGCCTTTGCAAACTAAGAAAAAATGTAATGTCTATAATCTGATAAATTTATTCCCAAACATACAACAATCATCCTTCTTAATGGTAAAATTTTAGAAGCCAGCTATTTAAGCTCAGAATAAAGCACCACTTGTATTCAACTTTGTAATAGATGTTCCAGTCAAGTTGATAAAAAAGGAAAATTATAAAAATTGGAAAAAACTCTATGTTAAAAATGTACATACCCTTTGACTTAACAAATCCACTTGAAGTGTAATATTCTAATAACACATAGTTGTACCAGAAGACATGCACAAAATGTTTACCAAAACATTTATAACAGCAAAGATAAGGCAAATCAAGCAAAATCAGTTTTTTAAAATAGAAAATTTTAAATGTTCAACACTGTGTAAATGGATTAAACAACTGTCACTTGTTCACACAATGGAATACTATACAGTAGTTAAAATGAATGAAACTAGAATTATGTATATTAACACAGAAAATATTTTAGGATAAAAAATCAATTTGTAGAATGCTATACATACAATAATATTTCTATATTGATGAAAAATTCACATTTGTACTTTCTTAAGTACTCAAATCTAATTAATGCGTGCATATGCATGAAAAAGTGAAATATTAATTTCAAGATAGTAATTAACTCTGGGAAAGAAAAGATGATAATGGTATGAATGGTAAACAGTTAAACATGGATTCCAACCATCTCTGGAAGGCGTGCTTTATTAAAGAACAATGCCCGTAGCAGACATGGAAGAATATTTAATCTTGCTAAAACTTGTTGGATGGCATATTGGTTTTTATGTTATTTTTCTATTGTTTTATTTCTTTTAGAAATATTAAAAATTAAAAAAATAAACAAAAATAATAACCAAAGTATCCTTAAGGTAGATTTTCTTACTTGCAAATCTTCACTCTCCCCTTGCCACACTTCATGGGAAGAATATCCTTCTCAACACATTCATGTGCCACTTTGTCATAAGGTTTGCTTTGGTCAGTACAATGTGAGTAAAAGCTGTGAAAAGTAGGGCAAGTTTCTGTGCCCCTTTTGTATTCCTCTACTTTCCCATGAAAACATCACATCTCATATGCGAATCTGCATCATGCTGGTCTTGGAATTAGAGGACATATTGGAGCAGACCTACATCTGACATTGAACTTGGACAAGAGTCAGCATCTAACCCACAGGCACTGACATAAAATGTGAGAGAGAAATAAATCTACAGTTACATAAGCCACTGAAAGTCAAAGGTTATTTGTTACAGAGCCCTTTTGCAGCAAAAGCTGTCAAATAAAGCCCAATATTATTATAGTATAGAATATTAATGCAAGACATAATAAAATTACATATCAGTGTATAAAACTGCCTCATATATTCAATATCAGAGACATGTTCATAAAATATACCCAATGACCTTCATTTTAAGTTGGTCCATGTTCATTACCCCCAACCCAATGTACAACAAGAACACATGCATCATGCAAATTTCTACAATGAATAATCAGAAAAAATTAATCCTATAGCTAAAGTGTAAAATTCCTTCTAAGGAAGAAGAGAATAGCATTTAAATATTGCTAAACTATAATGCATAATTTAAAATATAAACCCAGCAAAAATATAATATGATTTTGAATTTAGTTAGTACTGTTAAGGCTTTTCACATCTTGGTAACAGATTTTTGTGGTTAATTTTCATCAGCCAAATACCACCCATATTTTGTCATATAATTTTATTTGTAGAGAAAATAATCTCTGAAGTACAGGAATTTCTATAATAAGTGATTACGGGAAATTTCTAAGCTACCAAGCAATGATGTCAACCTCTAGTTTTTTCTAGTTACTACTAGAACAAGAGAAGAGACTGTCTTAGAAATTCTGTGTACTCTATAGCAGAGCTAAAAAGAGTGAGGAAGAAGGAAGTCTTTGGATTCCACCTAATCACTGAGTCACACAATTACAGAGCTGGAGCCCTACCAATCCACACTACTCTGAGATATTGACAATGTGAAAAATTGTCACCCTGTCTTTGGTAACCATCAGAATTCCTATTCAGATTATTCCTCCCTCTGAAATCAATTAAAAGGCTGATTAAAATATTTTAAGAAATTATTTTAAAAGCTTCATAGAATAGAGATAAAATAAACATGTCAAAATCTTAGTATAAAATTATGCAGAGAAGTAAGCAGAGCACAGAAACCCACTTTATCCCTAAAGATATTTTCCAACCATGATAACATTGTATTGATGCTTTTTTGAACTCATAAGACACTGAAACAGAACCCAAAGCCTGGGACTTCCCTGGTGGTCTAGTGGTTAAGACTCCGTGCTTCCACTGCAGGGGGCATGAGTTTGATCCCTGGTCAGGGAACTCAGATTCCTGCATGCCACGCGGCATGGCCAAAACCCAAAGCCCTAGGCTTTCCTATGATACGGAGTGTAACAGGAGACATCTTTATACTTTTCCATCAAGAAAGCTAGTACTTCAAAGGCTATTCTCAATGTAAGTGTAGTGTGAATCGAGAGTAAACTCATCCCAAGGGACTTTAAGAAAAGTGATTTGGCAATAGCAGAGTTGAGATTGTATATATATATAGAGAGAGAGAGTGTGTGTGTGTGTGTGTGTGAGATAAATCTCAGTCTCACTGTATCAGTACAAACACAAAAGTACTGACTGCCACCATGAAAAGACATCACATCTAATCAACATCACCATAGAATGTCTGCCAGTTTTGCATGTACGTAAAACTGGAGCTAGATGGTTGGGGTATAAGAGCAAGATGTACATAAATCACACCAAGTGTTAACACTTTAGAGTTGCCTGATTTACATACAGGTGAATCTCACAACCAGTTGGGTAGGATTAACAACAAGCCTGTGCACTTATAGCTAGAACCACCTTATTGTGATTCACTAAGTATATAAAACCCAAATATTCATAACTCAATGATACTTGTTCCCCCTACAAGGATTTCTCCCCTATACAAGAGTGGAGATTGACATTTTCAGTGAGAATCTGAAAACGTATTTTAAGTATGAAGGCAAAGTAAAGTTACTTTCAGACAAAACTAATAAAGTTGATCACAGGTGGAGTTGCACTGAAATCTATAGGATACACTCTATGTAAACAGAAAGAGGTCCCAGATGAAGGGGCTGAAATGAATGGAAGAAAAGCACAGGAAGTAACAAACATGTGAATAAATTTAAACAAATACTTACTGAAAAAAAGAGATAATACAATGTTTAATGGGATTATATATGTAGATTTCAAATACAGAACAGGAAAAACTTGTCAAGAGGAAGATAAAGTGTTCTGTGGGTCTTATATTGTTTTGGAAGGACAATATAAGTTTTGCAGTAGCTAAAACTTCCAATAAGAGTTGAATAAAAGTGGAAGAGTGGGCATCCTTGTCTTGTTCCTGATCTTAGAAGAAAGGCTTCCAGCTTTTCATATTGAGTATGATGTTAGCTGTCGGTCATGTATGGCCTTTTTATGTTGAAATCTGTTCCCTCTGTAATCACGTTGATTAGAGTTTTCATAAGTGGATGTTGAATTTTGTCAAAAGCTTTTTCTTCATCTGCTAAGATGAACATATGATTTTTATTCTTCAATTTGTTAATGTGGTGAATCAAGCTGATTGATTTGTGGATACTGAACCATCCTTGCATCCCTTGGATAAATCTCACTTGATCAGGATGTGTGACCCTTTTAAGGTATTTTTGAATTCTGTTTACTAATATTTTGCTGGGGACTTTTGCATCCACATTTAATCAGTAATATTGGCCTGTAATTTTCTTTTTTGTGTGCATTTGTCTGATTTTGGTATCAGGGTGATGCTGACCTCATGAATGAATTTGGAGGCATTCATTCCTCTGCAAATTTTTGGAATAGTTTGAGAAGAATAGGTGTTAACTCTTCTCTAAATGTTTGGTGGAATTCACCTGTGAAACTGTCTGATCTTGGACTTTTGTTTGCTGGGAATTTTTAAATTACTGATTCAATTTTATTACTGGTGATTGGTCTGTTCTTATTTCCTATTTTTTTTCCTGGTTCAATCTTTGGAGACTATATTTTTCTAGGAATTTGTTCATTTCTTCTAGCTGTTCGTTTTATTGTCATATAATTGTTCATAGTAATCTATTATGATCCTTTGTATTTCTGTGGTGTTGGTTGTAACTTCTTTTTCATTTATGATTTTATTGATTTGGGTCCTCTCCCTTTTTTCCTTGATGAGTCTGGCTAAAGGTTGTTCAATTTTGTTTATCTTTTCAAAGAATCAGCTCTTAGTTTCATTGATCTTTTCTATTGTTTTTAATCTCTATTTCATTTATTTCTGTTCTGCTGTTTACGATTTCTTTCCTTCAACTAACTTTAGGTTTTGTTTGCTCTTCTTTTTCTAGTTCATTGAGGTGTAAGGTTGGGTTGTTTTTGAGGTTTTTCTTGTTTTCTGAGATAGGCTTGTATTATTATAAACCTCCCTCTTAGAACTGGTTTTCCTTTGTCATATAGGTTTTAGATCATTGTGCTTTCATTTTCTTTTGTCTCTAGGTATGTTTTGATTTCCTCTTTGGATTTTAGTGACCAGTTGGTTGTTTAATAGCATATTGTTTAGCCTCCATGTGTTTGCTTTTTTTGCAGACCTTTTCTTGTAGTTGATTTCTAGTCTCAAAGCATGTGGTCAGAAAAGTTGCTTGATATGATTTCAGTATTAAATCTACTGTGACTTGTTTTGTGGCCTAGCATGTGATCTATCCTGGAGAAGGGCCATGTCCACTTGAAAAGAATGTGTATTCTGTTGCTTTGGGGTGGAATGTTTATACATACATATACAAAATCTATCTGGTCATGTGTTGTTTAAGGCCAGTGTTTCATTATTGACTTTCTGTCTCATCTGTCCATTGATGTAAGTGAAGTGTTAAAGTGCCCTACTATTTTTGTGTTACTGTTGGTTTCTCCTTTTATGTCCATTCACATATGCTTTATATATTTGGGTTCTACTATTTTTGATACATGTATATTTACCACTGCTATATCTTCTACTTGGCTTGTTCCCTGGATCATTATGTATTGTCCTTTATCTCTTGTTACAGTCTTTGTCTTAAAGTCTATTTGGTCTGATATAAGTATTGCTAACCTGGCTTTCTATTCATTTCTAACTGACTAAAATACCTTTTTCTATCCCCTTTCAGTCTCTGTGTGTTTTTAGATCTGAAACGAATCTCTTGAAGGCAGGATATATATGGATCTTGTTTTTGTATCCACTCATCCACTCTATCTTTTTTTTTTTTTTTTTTGCGGTATACGGGCCTCTCACTGTTTTGGTCTCTCCCTTTGCGGAGCACAGGCTCCGGATACGCAGGCTC
>NW_006781815.1:67042-90457 GCF_000442215.2 Lipotes vexillifer | reverse complement strand
TTTTTTGTGGTACATGGGCCTCTCACTGTTGTGGCCTCTCCCGTTGCAGAGCACAGGCTCCAGACACGCAGGCTCAGCAGCCATGGCTCACAGGCCTAGCCGCTCCGTGGCATGCAGGATCTTCCTGGACCGGGGCACGAACCCGTGTCCCCTGCATCGGCAGGCGGACTCTCAAACTCTGTGCCACCAGGGAAGCCCCCACTCTATGTTTGTTGATTGAAGCATTTTCCCATTTACATTTAAAGTAATTATTGATAGGTATGTACTTGTTGCCATTTTGTTAATTGACTTTGGGTTGTTTTTGTAGTTTTTTGATCCTTTCTTCTTTTGCTCTCTTCTACTGTGTTTTAATGACTGTCTTTAGTGTTATGTTAGGGTTTCTTTTTCTTTTTTTGTGTTTGTATCTATTATCGATGTTTGGTTTATGGTTACCATGAGGCTCTATTTAGCAATATATACATGATTATTTTAAGTTGCTGATCTCTTAAGTTTGAACACATTTTAACAATCCTGCATTTTTACTGTCCTCCCAAATTTTTACTTTTTTTTTTTTTTGCGGTACGCGGGCCTCTCACTGTTGTGGCCTCTCCCGTTGCAGAGCACAGGCTCCAGATGCGCAGGCTCAGCAGCCATGGCTCATGGGCCCAGCTGCTCCATGGCATGTGGGATCTTCCCAGACTGGGGCACAAACCCATGTCCCCTGCATCGGCAGGCGGACTCTCAACCACTGCACCACCAGGGAAGCCCAATTTTTACTGTTTTTACATGATATTTACATCCTTTTGTTTTGTGTATCCCCTAACTGCTTATAGTGGATATAAGGGGATGATTTTACTATTTTTGTCTTTTAATCTTCCTACCAGCTTTATAAGTGGCTGAGCTATTACTGTTACTGTATATTTGCCTTACCAGTGTGATTTTTCCATTTGTAATTTTCACACTGTGGTAGTTGGGGCTTTTTCTTTTCCATTTAGAGAAGAAGTCCCTTTAACATTTCATTTGAAGCTTGTTTTGTGGAGTTGAACTCTTTTAGTTTTTGCTTGTCTGTAAAACTTTTGATCTCTCCTTAAAATCTGAATGAAAGCCTTGCCAGGTAGAGGATTGTTGGTTGTAGGTTTTTCCATTTCATCACTTTAAATATATTGTGCCACTTTCTTCTGGTCTGTAGAGTTTCTGCTGAAAAGTCATCTGATGGTAGCATGGGAGTTCCCTAGTATGTAATACTTCTTTTCCTTTGCTGCTTTTAATATTTTCTCTTTATCTTTAATTTTTTATATTTTAATTACATTGTGTCTTAATGTGGTTATCTTTGGGTTGATCCTGTTTGGGACTGTTTATGCTTCCCTGACCTGAATGTTTGTTTTCTTTCCCAGGTTAGGGATGTTTTCAGCTAGTATGTCTTCAAATATGTTCTTTGCCCCTTTCTCTCTCTCTTCTCCTTCTGGGACCCCTATAATATGAATTAAATTTTCCTCATATTTTTAAAAATTATTTTTCCTTTTTTCTGTTCAGCTTCAGTGATTTCCACTACTGTGTCTTCCACTATGTTGCACTGATAAATTCAGTAAAGTTGCAGGATGCAAATTTAATATACAGAAATCTGTTGTGTTTCTATACACAACAATAAACTATCAGAAGGAGAAATTAGGAAAACTATCCCATTTATAGTTGCATCAAAAAGAATAAAATACCTAGGAATAAATCTAACTAAGGAGGTAAAAGTCCAGCACTCAGAAAACTGTAAGATACTGATCATAGAAACTGAAGACAACATAAACAGATGGAAAGATTACCATGATAATGGACTGAAAGAATCAATATTGTTAAAATGACCATACTACTCAAGGCAATCTATGGATTCAGTGCAATCCCTATCTAAATATGAATGGTATTTTTCACAGAACTTGAACAAACAATTCTAAAATTTGGATGGAAATACAAAAGGCCCTGGGTAACCAACCTGTCCTAAGAAAAAAAGAACAAAGTTGGAGGCATCATGCTTCCTGGCTTCAGACTATAATACAATGCTATAATAATCAAAACAGTATGGTACTGGCACAAAAACAGACACATAGATTAACAGAACAGAATGAAGACCCCAGTAATAAATCTACACATATATCAGAATTAATCTACAACAAAGGAGGCAAGAATATACAATAGAGAAAAGACAGCCTCTTCAATAAGTAGTGCTGGGAAAACTGGACAGCTACAGGCAAAATCATCAAACTGGACTACTTTCTCACATATTATAGAAAAATACACTCAAAATAGATTAAAGATTTAATTATAAGACCTGAAACCATAAAATTTCTAGAAGAAAACACAGGCAGTACACTCTTTGACATTAAGCTTAGCAAAATTTTTGGATATGTCTCCTCAGGCAAGGAAAACAAAAGCAAAAATAAACAAATGGAACTACATCAAACTAAAAAGCTTTTGCACAGTGAATAAAACTATCAAGAAAATTAAAAGGCTGCCTACTGAATGGGAGAATATATTTGCAAACAATATCTCTGACATGGGGTTCTATCCAAAATATACAAGAAACTCATACTAGACATCAAAGAAACAACCCAATTAAAGAATGTGCAGAGGATCTGAATAGACATTTTTCCAAAGAAGACATACAGATGTCCAATAGACACATGAAAAGATGCTCAACATCAGTAATCATCAGGGAAATGAAATTAAGACCACAGTGAGTTATTACCTCACACCTGTCAGAATGGCTATTGTCAAAAAGAAGGAAATAAGGGTTGGCAAGAATGTGGAGAAAAGAGAACGTTTGTGTACTGTTGCTGGGAATATAAATTGATACAACCACTATGAAAAACAGTATAGAGATTCCTCAAAAAATTAAAAATATAATTATCATACAATCTAACAATTTCACATCTGAGTTTCTATCTGAAGAAAATGAAAACACTAATTTGAAAATATATATGCACCCCTACATTCACTGTAGCATTACTTACAATAGCCAAGATATGGAAGCAACCCAAGTGCCTATTAATAGATGAATGGATAAAGTAGATGCGGTATATGTACACAATGGAATTTTACTCAGCCATAAAGCGTGAAATCTTGCCTTTTGTGACAACATGCATTGACCTAGTGGGAATTAAGCTAAGTGAAATGAGTCAGACAGAGAAAGACAAACACTGTATGATCTCACTTATATGTGAAATCTAAAAAAAAATGAACAAACATAACTAAACAGAAAACATAGTCATAGTTACAGAGATTAAATAGGTGGTTGTCGGGGGAAGGGGGTAGGGGAGGGAAGAAGTAAATGAGAGATGAAGAGGTACAAACTTTCAGTTAGAAAATAAATGAGTCATGGGTATGAAATGTACAGTGTGGGGATACAGCCAATAATTATGTAATATCTGTGCTTGGTGACAGATGACAACTAGACTTATTATAGTGATCATTTTGAAATGTATAGAAATGTCAAATCACTATATTGTGTACCAGGAACTAACATAATGTTGTAGATCAATTATACTTCAAAAACAAATAAACCAACAAACTCATATAAAAAGAGATCAGATTTGTGGTTACCAGAGGTGGGGATTGGGGGGGACTGGATGAAGGTAGTCAAAAGGTACAAGTTTCCAGTTATAGGTTAAATGACTACTATGGCTGTAATGTCCAACATAATAAATATAATTAACACTGCCAAAAATTACATATGAAAGTTGTCAAGAAGTAAATCCTAAGAGTTCTAATCACAAAGAAAAAATATTTTGTTTCTATGTCTTTAATGTTGTATCTATATGAGATGATGGATGTTCACTAAATTTGTTGTGGTAATCACTCCATGCTGTATGTAAGTCACATCAGTATGTTATACACCTTAAAATTACACAGTGCTATATATTAATTATACCTCAATAAAACTGCAAGGAAAAAAAGAAAAAGTTTTAAAAAATCAATGTATATAGAAAGTAAAAGAATGGAAAGAGATGAGTCAAGAAAATTCTAACCAAAAGAACAGGGGTTGCTGTATGATTTACTGAGAGAACAGAAGGTAAGGAAAGGCATTATCAAAGATAAAGAGTTTCATTTTATAGTAAATAAAAATTCAATTTGTGAGAAAGATATTGCAGTGTGGAATGTCTATGTACCCTAATAACAGCTATAAGCATTAGCATTAATGATACTTAAACATATAAATATTGAGCAAAATAAGTCATAGAGATAAACCTATACTACGATTCCATTTTTATAAATTTAAAAATCAGACAAAACTAAATGACATTTTTAGGGATATATAATATATATGAGGGTATCTCAGGGGGTTCTAAGTGAAGGGTAATATTTTCACTATTAAACTGAGTGGTAGTAACAAGGGTGTTTGCTTTATTATTTTTTCTAAAGTATGTGTGTACATTTGTACATTCCTATCTATTCCTATGACAATTTTTTAAAATGTGAAACTTAAGGTCCTAAAAGAATAAATGGCATAGTTAAGGCAACACTGTTAGTGATAATATCTACAATATCTGTCTCCTACTGCATTAATTTTTTCTTTGACAATATGACTGATTTAACTTCCTTAATAACAACTCTTATGTTCCTCAGTGGCCCATTTGTACAAAGATTTTTGATATGTTTATACATACCTTATTTTTTTTAAAATACATGTGAGTAACATTTTTATTTTATCAACTCATTTAGTAACTCAAATATTCGTTCCTGAATAACTACACAGTTACCTAGTGTTGTAACTTAATTTGCAGTTATCTTGGAGTCATTTTGCCTGACTTAAATCTCTCTCCCCTTCTTCTACAAACAGAAATCTTCTTCACTATGGGCATATTATTTCATGAGTTTTAAGTCTTCTTGATCGTGCCTCAGAGATGAGCAGATAACCTAGAATCTGGACCTGGTGAATGAGAATACCACAGTCCCCATAGCAATACTAATTGGTTGGGTTGTGCATGTGGCCTGACACAGGCCAATGAAAGCCCTCCAAGTTGTCACATTGGAATTACTGGGAATTATACTCACCTTCCATCTAGAATTATGGAAATTAAAGATGCTGTAAGCCTGGGGGGATCAGTTGTCTTTCTTATCTCACAGCTAGAACCAGACTGAGAATGTAGCCAACAGGGAGCACAACGGCATCAGTAAATGAAGAACAAAAGAAATAGATTACTGATGACTGCTAGAACAAATAATGTGGGCATTCACTTCCTACTTTTTCTTTGTTTAAAGAAATTTGAGTTGGTTCCTGCCACCTGTGACCCCAAAGTATTGACTATTTCAGTCCTTCTAAAACATTAAATCAGGGATTGAAACCAAATTGCCTAGAGGAACCAGGCAAGCAAATGGGTTAAACAAGCCAGGTAAATATAACAATAGTTTTCATCCCCGTACTTCCTGGTTTTCCAAAGCCCTTAAATCTCTAAATTTTGTCTCTGCAAAAGAATAAAAATACTACTGTTAAAAAATAAGAATTTCTAAGTCTTAGCCAAATGCTATAAGCAATAGAACACTTGATGTTGATGGATCTGGAGAGTTCATCCCCCATCAGAGGGTGCAGCTACTATTAGGCTCCAGCAGACATTTGTAATTCAAGCATGTTGGCCCAGTGTGGATGTAATTTCTGATTTTTCAAGAGAAGATAAATTTTTTTCATTTTGGAGAAATTCCCCTATTTTTAATTGTGACAATTAATTCAAATTTGTTCTAAAAAATGTGTATGTCAAACAAAACACGTCTCCAGCCAAGATTCATCTGCAGAGCCAGCAGTATGGAACATGTCTCTCATTGTAATCACCTCAATATGACCTTTTAGATAGTTCTCAAGAGTTCTTCTTTCTCTCTCTGTCTCCTTCCCTCCCTCTCTCCCTCGCTCCACCCCACCCCCCTCTCTTCTCCCACACCTATAGGTCTGTTTGTCTACTTGGTAGTTAAAAAAACTATCTTGGTTAGTGAAGTCAAATAGAAAAAATTGTAAGCTAAGTTTTTCATACTGTAAGGAAAAGACACATTCATGGTTTATATGAGTTAATCACTATTAGTTGTTAGTCTTTTTGATTAAAAGAGTAGATGAAGAGTAATAGTTTTAAACAATAGAGATACGCTGTTAACTATAGAGAAAACACCCTATTAGGGGTTACCTAGGTAAAATGTTATAATTATATGATGTGGTCAGGCATATTTTGGAATAAACACACACATGTACTTACATACATCACCACTTCTGAAATAAGAGAACACACTGAATTAGAATTAAACAATCTTGATTTAGTTCACAAAGGGAATGGCTGTATTGAGAAATACTGATGATGGTTCCAACAAGGTGTTAATATTTTGACACTCTATAAAAGCGTTGGCATTCTCAATATCATAAAACAGAAAGGAAAACTGGGGTAGAGATTCAAAATATATTTTCAGGAGAAAAATATCTGAGCTCTTTTGGTTGAAAAACATCAGTAATGGATAAAAGGGGATGCATGGGCCTGTTACTCAAAGTATATTTTAGCAAAAGCACATGTAATTAAAATAATTAAATTGTAATTAAAATAAACAAGGATTAAAGACCTAAATTTAAGGCCAGACACTGTAAAACTCTTAGAGGAAAACATAGGAAGAACAGTCTGACATAAATCACAGCAAGATCCTTTCTACCCACCTCCTAGAAAAATGGAAATAAAAACAAAAATAAACAAATGGGACCTAATGAAACTTAAAAGCTTTTGCACAGCAAAGGAAAACATAAACAAGACAAAAAGACAACCCTCAGAATGGGAGAAAATATTTGCAAATGAAGCAGTTGACAAAGGATTAATCTCCAAAATTTATAAGCATCTTATGCATTTGAGTATCAAAAAACAAACAACTCAATCCAAAAATGGGCAGAAGACCTAAACAGACATTTCTCCAAAGAAGGTATACAGATTTCCAACAAACCTGTGAAAGGATGCTCAACATCACTAATCATTAGAGAAGTGAAAATCAAAACTGCAATGAGGTATCACCTCACACCAGTCAGAATGGCCATCATCAAAAAATCTAGAAACAATAAATGCTGGAGAGGCTGTGGAGAAAAGGGAACCCTCTTGCACTGTTGGTGGGAATGTAAATTGATATAGCCACTATGGAGACAGTATGGAGGTTCCTTAAAAAACTAAAAATAGAACTACCATACGACCCAGCAATCCCGCTACTGGGCGTATACCCTGAGAAAACCATTATTCAAAAAGAGTCATGTAACACAATGTTCACTGCAGCTCTATTTACAATAGCCTGGACATGGAAACAACCTAAGTGTGCATCGACAGATGAATGGATAAAGAAGATATTGGACATATATACAATGGAATATTACTCAGCCATAAAAAGGAACGAAACTGAGTTATTTGTAGTGAGGTGGATGGATCTAGAGTCTGTCATACAGAGTGAAGTAAGTCAGAAAGAGAAAGACAAATACCGTATGCTAACACATATATACGGAAGCTAAAAAAAAAAAGTGGTTCTGATGAACCTAGGGGCAGGACAGGAATAAAGACACAGACGTAGAGAATGAACTTGAGGATACGGGGAGGGGGAAGGGTAAGCTAAGACGAAGTGAGAGAGCGGCATGGACATATATACACTACCAAATGTAAAAAAGATAGCTAGTGGGAAGCAGCCGCATAGCACAGGGAGATCAGCTCAGTGCTTTGTGACCACCTAGAGGGGTGGGATAGGGAGTGTGGGAGGGAGACGCAAGAGGGAGGGGATATGGTGATATATGTATATGTACAGCTGATTCACTTTGTTATAAAGCAGAAACTAACACACCATTGTAAAGCAATTATACTCCAATAAAGATGTTAAAAAATAAATAAATAAAATAAAATAAACATGTGTAAATACATTTAATATTGTTTCATTATGGGTGAAGGCAAAGGACATTATCTTTATAGCATTTATAAATTGACTTGGATTGCTAGCCATAACCCATCAGCAGAATTTGGGATACAATTAGGAGTGACTAAATAAACCAAGAAGATATGATTCACGGAACCTGAAAAACTGTTCAGGGTACAACCAACCTATAAAGTCACAGTAATCTCATCCACCTGAGTGATGGTACTAAGATGGTACCTCTATACTTCTGGTACATAAAGAACTTCATCAGTCAGCTATTGTTGTACAAACCATGCCAAAACTTGGTGGCTGATAATGATATTTGTGCCTTATTGCTTACTAGTCTATCCTATGGCTGGCAGTTCTTCTGGTTTTATCTGGGCTTTCTCATGCATCTGTAGTTAGCTGTGGGACAGATATGCAGCTGTGCTAATTTTGTCTGGACTCACTCACATGTTTGGAATCATTCTACCATTGACTGTGCAAATCAGCTCCATGTGCCTTCTCATCCTCCAGGAGGCTAATACAGGCTTATTCCCATAACGAAGGCAGAAGAGCAAGAGGGAGAACAAAAGCATGCAAGGACTCTTGAGTCTTAGGCTCTGAACTGGCACTGTCACTCCTACACATTCTGCTGGCCTAGGCAAGTCACAGCTCAGATTCAAGGACCAGGGAAATAAACTCCAGCTCATAATGGAAAGAACAGGAGAAATTTTTCACATTGCAAAATGTGTGAATACAGGGAAGGCTGGAAAATCTGTACCATTGTAATCAGTCACCCGGCAGAGATAATGGACATAGAAGGTCTTTGAATTTTGTTTAAAAGAGAAAATATAATTTACAAGCATCTTACCATAGTCTATCACACACACAAACACACACAAACACATACATATACACACGCACACACACACACAATCTCCCTCCCTCCCTCCCTCCCTCTCATTCCTAAAATTTGTGCCTTTTACTACAGCTCCAAAATATCTAAGAAGAAAAGCTTTTGCTAAATGCTATTTTTAATGCAACATTAAAGAGAAAGTAAAGAGCAGTGGTGGATCAGTTATGAAAAGGTGCTTCTTATGAGCTCAGGCTGCAAAGGTAGAACATTGCCTATGGCAGACAGTATCCCATAGCAAAGAGAACACCATGACCATGGCCTTGAGAGGTCTGAAAGCTTCAGAAATCCAGGTCTGTACCATAACCAGATTGGCTTTGTACATAAGAAACAGTGTGTCGGACTCTTTCCAAGATGGCGGAGGAGTAAGACACAGAGATCACCTTCCTCCCCACAGATACACCAGAAATACATCTACACGTGGAGCAACTCCTACAGAACACCTACTGAACGCTGGCAGGAGACCTCAGACCTCCCAAAAGGCAAGAAACTCCCCACGTACCTGGGTAGGGCAAGAGAAAAAAGAATAAACAGAGACAAAAGGATAAGGACGGTACCTGCACCAGTGGGAGGGAGCCGTGAAGGAGGAAAGGTCTCCACACACTAGGAGCCCCTTCGCGGGCAGAGATTGCGGGAGGCGGAGCGGGGAGCTTCGGAGCCGCGGAGGACAGCACAGCAACAGGGGCGCGGAGGGCAAAGCGGAGAGATTCCCGCACAGAGGATCGGCGCCGACCGGCGCTCACCAGCCCGAGAGGCTCGTGTGCTCACCCGCCGGGGGCGGGCGGGGCTGCGAGCTGAGGCTCGGTTTCGGTTTCGGTCGGAGCTCAGGGAGAGGACTGGGGTTGGCGGCTTGAACATAGCCCGAAGGGGTTAGTGCGCCACGGCTAGCCGGGAGGGAGTCCGGGGAAAAGTCTGGACCTACCCAAGAGGCAAGAGACCTTTTCTTGCCTCTGTGTTTCCTGGTGCGCGAGGAGAGGGGTTTTAAGAGCGCTGCCTAAAGGAACTCCAGAGACGGGCGCGAGCCGCGGCTAAAAGCTCGGAAACCAGAGACGGGCGGGAGACGCTAAGGCTGCTGCTGCCGCCACCAAGGGGCCTGTGTGCGAGCACAGGTCACTATCCCCACCCCTCTTCCGGGGAGCCTGTGCAGCCCGCCACTGCCAGGTTCCCGGGATCCAGGGACAATTTCTCAGGGAGAACACACGGCGGGCCTCAGGCTGCTGCAACGTCACGCCGACTTCTGCCGCCGCAGGCCCGCCCCGCACTCCGTGCCCCTCCCTGCCCCCGGCCTGAGTGCGCCAGAGCCCCCGAGTCAGCGGCTCCTTTAAGCCCGTCCTGTCTGAGCAAAAAACAGACGCCCTCCAGCGACCTACACGCAGAGGCAGGGCGAAGTCGAAAGCTGAGCCCCTGTGAGCTGTGAGAACAAAGAAGAAAAAGGGAAATCTCTCCCAGCAGCCTCAGAAACAGCGGATTAAAGCTACACAATCAATTTGATGTACCCTGCCTCTGTGGAATACATGAATAGACAGCGAATCATCCCAAATTGAGGAGGCGGACTTCTAGAGCAAGATCTATGATTTTTTCCCCTTTTCCTCTTTTTGTGAATGTGTATGTGTATGCTTCTGTGTGAGATCTTGTCTGTATAGGTTTGCTTCCACCATTTGTCCCAGCGTTCTATCCGACCATTTCCAAGAAGAAGATATAACAATTGTAAATATTTATGCACCCAACATAGGAGCACCTCAATACATAAGGCAAAAACTAGCAGCCATAAAAGGGGAAATCGACAGTAACACATTCATAGTAGGGGACTTCAACACCCCACTTTCACCAATGGACAGATCATCCAAAATGAAAATAAATAAGGAAACACAAGCTTTAAATGATACATTAAACAGGATGGACTTAATTGATATTTATAGGACACTCCATCCAAAAACAACAGAATACACATTTTTCTCAAGTGCTCATGGAACATTCTCCAGGATAGATCATATCTTGGGTCACAAATCAAGCCTTGGTAAATTTAAGAAAATTGAAATTATATCAAGTATCTTTTCCGACCACAACGCCATGAGATTAGATATCAATTATAGGAAAAGAGCAGTAAAAAATACAAACACATGGAGGCTAAACAATACACTACTTAGTAACGAAGTGATCACTGAAGAAATCAAAGAGGAAATTAAAAAATACCTAGAAACAAATGACAATGGAGATACAACGACCCAAAACCTATGGGATGCAGCAAAAGCAGTTCTAAGAGGGAAGTTTATAGCAATACAAGCCCACCTTAAGAAGCAGGAAACATCTCGAATAAACAACCTAACCTTGCACCTCAAGCAATTAGAGAAAGAAGAACAAAAAAACCCCAGAGTTAGCAGAAGGAAAGAAATCATAAAAATCAGATCAGAAATAAATGAAAAAGAAATGAAGGAAACAATAGCAAAGATCAATAAAACTAAAAGCTGGTTCTTTGAGAAGATTAACAAAATTGATAAACCATTAGCCAGACTCATCAAGAAAATAAGGGAGAAGACTCAAATCAATAGAATCAGAAATGAAAAAGGAGAAGTAACAACTGACACTGCAGAAATACAAAAAATCATGAGGGATTACTACAAGCAACTCTATGCCAATAAAATGGACAATCTGGAAGAAATGGACAAATTCTTAGAAATGCACAAACTGCCAAGACTGAATCAGGAAGAAATAGAAAATATGAACAGACCAATCACAAACACTGAAATTGAAACTGTGATTAAAAATCTTCCAACAAACAAAAGCCCAGGACCAGATGGCTTCACAGGCGAATTCTATCAAACATTTAGAGAAGAGCTAACACCTATTCTTCTCAAACTCTTCCAAAATATAGCAGAGGGAGGAACACTCCCAAACTCATTCTACGAGGCCACCATCACCTTGATACCAAAACCAGACAAGGATGTCACAAAGAAAGAAAACTACAGGCCAATATCACTGATGAACATAGATGCAAAAATCCTCAACAAAATACTAGCAAACAGAATCCAACAGCACATTAAAAGGATCATACACCATGATCAAGTGGGGTTTATTCCAGGAATGCAAGGATTCTTCAATATACGCAAATCTATCAATGTGATTAACCATATTAACAAATTGAAGGAGAAAAACCATATGATCATCTCAATAGATGCAGAGAAAGCTTTTGACAAAATTCAACACCCATTTATGATAAAAACCCTGCAGAAAGTAGGTGTAGAGGGAACTTTCCTCAATATAATAAAGGCCGTATATGACAAGCCCACAGCCAACATCATCCTCAATGGCGAAAAACTGAAAGCATTTCCACTAAGGTCAGGAACAAGACAAGGTTGCCCACTCTCACCACTCTTATTCAACATAGTTTTGGAAGTTTTAGCCACAGCAATCAGAGAAGAAAAGGAAATAAAAGGAATCCAAATCGGAAAAGAAGAAGTAAAGCTGTCACTGTTTGCAGATGACATGATACTCTACATAGAGAATCCTAAAGATGCTACCAGAAAACTACTAGAGCTAATCAATGAATTTGGTAAAGTAGCAGGATACAAAATTAATGCACAGAAATCTCTGGCATTCCTATATACTAATGATGAAAAATCTGAAAGTGAAATCAAGAAAACACTCCCATTTACCATTGCAACAAAAAGAATAAAATATCTAGGAATAAACCTACCTAAGGAGACAAAAGACCTGTATGCAGAAAATTATAAGACACTGATGAAAGAAATTAAAGATGATACAAACAGATGGAGAGATATACCATGTTCTTGGATTGGAAGAATCAACATTGTGAAAATGACTCTACTTCCCAAAGCAATCTATAGATTCAATGCAATCCCTATCAAACTACCACTGGCATTTTTCACAGAACTAGAACAAAAAATTTCACAATTTGTATGGAAACACAAAAGACCCCGAATAGCCAAAGCAATCTTGAGAACAAAAAATGGAGCTGGAGGAATCAGGCTGCCTGACTTCAGACTATACTACAAAGCTACAGTAATCAAGACAGTATGGTACTGGCACAAAAACAGAAAGATAGATCAATGGAATAGGATAGAAAGCCCAGAGATAAACCCATGCACATATGGTCACCTTATCTTTGATAAAGGTGGCAGGAATATACAGTGGAGAAAGGACAGCCTCTTCAATAAGTGGTGCTGGGAAAATTGGATAGGTACATGTAAAAGTATGAGATTAGATCACTCCCTAACACCATACACAAAAATAAGCTCAAAATGGATTAAAGACCTAAATGTAAGGCCAGAAACTATCAAACTCTTAGAGGAAAACATAGGCAGAACACTCTATGACATAAATCACAGCAAGATCCTTCTTGACCCATCTCCTAGAGTAATGGAGATAAAAACAAAAATAAACAAATGGGACCTAATGAAACTTCAAAGCTTTTGCACAGCAAAGGAAACCATAAACAAGACCAAAAGACAGCCCTCAGAATGGGAGAAAATATTTGCAAATGAATCAACTGACAAAGGATTAATCTCTAAAATTTACAGGCAGCTCATGCAGCTCAATAACAAAAAAATAAACAACCCAATCCAAAAATGGGCAGAAGACCTAAATAGACATTTCTCCAAAGAAGATATACAGACTGCCAACAAACACATGAAAGAATGCTCAACATCATTAATCATTAGAGAAATGCAAATCAAAACTACAATGAGATATCATCTCACACCAGTCAGAATGGCCATCATCAAAAAATCTAGAAACAATAAATGCTGGAGAGGGTGTGGAGAAAAGGGAACACTCTTGCACTGCTGGTGGGAATGTGAATTGGTTCAGCCACTATGGAGAACAGTATGGAGGTTCCTTAAAAAACTACAAATAGAACTACCATATGACCCAGCAATCCCACTACTAGGTATATACCCTGAGGAAACCAGAATTCAGAAAGAGTCATGTACCAAAATGTTCATTGCAGCTCTATTTACAATAGCCCGGAGATGGAAACAACCTAAGTGCCCGCCGTCGGATGAATGGATAAAGAAGATGTGGCACATATATACAATGGAATATTACTCAGCCATAAAAAGAAACGAAATTGAGCTATTTGTAATGAGGTGGATAGATCTAGAGTCTGTCATACGGAGTGAAGTAAGTCAGAAAGAGAAGGACAAATACCGTATGCTAACACATATATATGGAATTTAAGAAAAAAAAATGTTATGAAGAACCTAGGGGTAAAACAGGAATAAAGACAGAGACCTACTGGAGAACAGACTTGAGGATATGGGGAGGGGGAAGGGTGAGGTGTGTTAGGGCGAGAGAGAGACATGGACATATATATACTAACAAACGTAAGGTAGATAGCCAGTGGGAAGCAGCCTCATGGCACAGGGAAACCGGCTCGGTTCTTTGTGGCTGTCTGGAGGGGTGGGATAGGGAGGGTGGGAGGGAGGGAGACAAAGAGGGAAGAGATATGGGAACATATATATATGTATAACTGACTTACTCTGTTATAAAGCAGAAACTAACACACCATTGTAAAGCAATTATACCCCAATAAAGATGTTAAATTCAAAAAAAAAAAAAAAATTTAACCAAACATATATTTAATGTGACTCAAATAGATATCAAGCTTAGATCTCTCTGATGTATGCATGCCATCTGGCTCATCAAGGCAAAGGAATCCATAACCCATGTGAAGATGATAAAGTTCAGGCTGCACAGCATGATATAGGCACCTTTTGTTATTAAATAAACATTAATTCTTTTAAGCATTATTGTAAAAGCACTTACTAATAAAAAAATATATATATATGATAAAAAAAAAAAAGAAAAGAAACAGTGTGTCATTATCAGCACACATAATCTAAGTATGTATTATACACACTTTTGTGTGTTTTGTTATACAGCAATACCTGATGGATGTTCAGGGAAATACCAGGTTTCAGACACGCAGATTCCACATCAAGCTTTGTTTAAATAGACAATTTCAGCATTTAATATTCAGAGACTCTTTAAATGCTAACTTGTACTTCATTATCTATGAATAATTGAGTCAAATATCTTCCTTACATTTCAGGTATCATTTATTTACTGAACATGTTTGGAAAAGTCACAGAGGTATTCTGAAACTTACTTAAAACTTATCTAAGGGAATGTCATAATCATATCCATTATCCCTATGGATATCCTCAGACCTTGGTACGAATTTTATGTTTCCTAACCCACCCTCCTAATTCCCACCTTTCTCTCACAGAATCAATCACTATGTTCTGTCTTCTTAATATTTCTTTAAGTTTGCTCCAGTTCATCCTTTTCTCTCATTTCCAATATCACAAACCTCAATACAATTACATATTTTCTTGCCCAGAATAGCTCCCCAAATTTTATTTATAGTTATTCCTTTCCAATTTACCTGCATTATTTTATCCACATGTATTTTCATAAACACAAATCTGAACAGGTTATTTCACTGTTTTGAATTATTCCAATACTTCCTGAAAATATTTGGGAAAGCATCATTATTAACACATTAAAGGCTTCCATAGCATATTTCTAGCCTGCCTCTACACTCCATATCCCTTCCCTTGCTCTTTATTCTTCATCTGGATTCAAATCCTTGGAGATCTGTAACACTCGCATCCAGCATTTCCTATGCCGCTAATACGCTTTTTTTGATTAATTCTAATATATCCTCCTGGTTTTATCTTCAGAATCCCTCCGCCAAAGAACCTTTCTTTGACTCACTGAATCTGCATTAGAATTCTTCTTCTGTTTGTATGTCTTCCATAACACTTACTACACTACATAACTGCCCCTGTCACCAATAGACTATATATTGCTTGAGGAAAGGTCTCTTGTGTTCGGGTGTGTGTGTGTAGCTTTAATAAATTCATTAAAATGGCTGTCATTTCACCAACAGAAGCCAGAGACAGAATTTGAGATTCTCCTTACCCCATATTTTATTCTTAAAAATTGAATCTTAAACAAAAGATCTCGATTAAGTTTTATTCTAAGAGTACCCAACTTCCAAAATGTAGAAACTAAAAAATGGATGGTTTCAAAGGAAGACAATATAATTCTGTTTAATAAAGTGACAGAGAATCAAAGAGTTGGAGGAAACTCAAATGTATCTAGTATAATATAATCCCATCTACTGAAATAATGTCTTTATAATGTCTATATTCTATTTTGAATGTGTTCTTAGTTGTGTTTTATGAATAACCATTGAGAGCTGTTCAATATATCCATCTTTACTAGGTAATTATTCTTATACTGTTTAAGTAATGAGTATTATTTTTAGAACCTCCTTGAAGTTGATATTTCTTTGTTAATTTCACTATAAACAAAACTAAAACCAAATTGTCCTAAGGAAGCTTACTCTGTCTGTTTAACAGATTGCAAAATGTCTTCAAAATGGACTTTATTAATAAAAAAGGCATGACTGGTCATTTGAATGTGATGAAAATGAAATGAAGCCATGAAAGAAGTAAAATGGCCTCTTTTATTGTACACCTGCCATTATGAAAATTCATCTTTGTTTATTACTTATGGTAGAATGTTATAAATTGGATCATAGCCTTAATCCATGTAATATTACAATGATTTCTGGAGCCATTCAATCACAGACTAAGGGTAAATGATAGCCACTCAATTTTTAATCACTTTAGAAAGCTATAAACACATGATATTGAAATATAAAATACTAGTGCCTATAAAATAATGGGTTTTTTCTATTGTTAAAGCAACTTCCAGTCAGTTAGGAGATATTTCAATAGAAATTAATCTATTGTCATTGAAATAATAAACAGTAACTCTGAACTTGGAATTTTTATGTTATTTTTTCCCAGTGAAGATTCTGTACTTCCTGGAAATTTTTATTGACTTATTTTGTAAAATGTTATTTACCAATTTACACATATATACAAACCACTTATTTGTTGTGGCTCCCATACTTTCCTTTCCTTTTATCTCTTACCTGTATGTCCAGCTCTCCCGTAGAACATTATATCCTGTCTTCTAATCTCCCCCATGTGCCCTCATTGTCTTAGGGAATGACAGGCAAATACTACATGGGGGAATTGGTGCATTCTCCAAATCAAAGTAGTTGTCAAAAGACAGAATGACCCACATTCCCCAAAGAACTGCATATGATGCATTTTTTGTTGAAGATTTCTCAGGCGAGACTATGTAGTAAATACAGGTCATACAAAAAACAAGATATTATTCTTGAGTAGTACCAGATATTACAGAATATGTGTGGGCAGAAAAGTTGCAGAGATGAAATACAGGCACCTCTATATGATCTTTGAGCACAGCTAGTAAATGCTGGAATTACTTTCTGTAGTGTCTATTTGTGAAAACAATCTCACTCAAGACATCCTTGATTTATGTCTACAGCTTTACGTGGGTACATTTCCTGGTAGCAGAAAATTCTGCCTACTTAAGCAACAGGAAATGTATAAACTCAAAAATAAATGACAGTTAATGGAGCTCCAGGCAGGGTCTGCTGGTACACTGTTCCCACTCCTCAGTGTTCCTGTTGGTCTGTACTTCTCCTTGTGTGTAGCTATTTTATTGGGTTGATAGTGATATAGCCATGGAACTTCCAAGCTGAACATCTTTGTCAGTGTCCATATGAAGAACGTGTACATATTTTTTTTCACCTCTCCTTTTCAGAAGTACATAAATCTTTCCTAGAAACCTTTAGTAGATTTCTCCTTAGTTCTCATTGGTCAGGGTTGTATCATGCATATAACTTGGTTGGATCATGTGACAATTATCACCAATAAAATAGTCATTCCAGGATGGGCTTTGATTAATCACTGGGGATGAAATGGATATTAGGAAATTAAGCAAGAACATACTACAGCAACATATATTTGGTAATTTTGTGAGCTAATTTATGAGAATAAACTTTTAAAAGAAAGAGTTTGTCTTTATTGCTTATCATTGAATTTGTCACCAAGACCAATGTGTGTGTGTGTTTTCCTAAATAATTATGAGAATGGATATTTCAAAATAACTGCATATTTTCTTCAATATCTGCAAGTAGCCAACCCATTACTGAATGGTGAGAAATAAAACATACAGTTTTCACATTGAGTATGAGATTTATCCTTTCAGATATTTTCCAAAAGCAATGATACTTTAGGGTAAATACAGAGCTCTCTTTGTAAAGATCTGAGATGACTAAATAAGGAATGAGTGCATCTGAAACTACAGGTACATTCTCGTTAACTGGGTTAGGTGGATGTGACTCAAAGTCATGAAGATGAGAGAGGGGAAAACAAGATTACCAAGGGTAGGCTGGACACTCTTCCTCAATGATGTCCCTATCCTACCCTCTATGAAATTTCTTCAAATGCCAGATAATTTTGGACTGTTTCCTTTTTTTTTTGTTTTTTGTTTTTGTTGTTGTTGCTGCTTTACTGGTTTCTGCTTTTATCTTTATCATTATTATTATTATTATTATTATTGACTGCATTGGGTCTTCGTTGCTGTGTGCAGTCTTTTTCTAGTTGCCGTGAGCGGGGGCTACTCTTCGTTGTGATGGGCGGTCTTCTCATTGTGGTGGCTTCTTTTTCTGTGGAGCACAGGCTCTAGGTGTGCAGGCTTCAGTAACTGCAGCACATGGGCTCAGTAGTTGCGACACAGGGCCCTAGAGTATGCAGGTTCAGTAGTTGTGGTGCATGGGCTCAGTTGCTCCGCGGCATGTGGGATCTTCCTGGACCAGGGATCAAACCCTGGTCCCCTGCATTGGCAGGTGGATTCTTAACCACTGCGCCACCAGGGAAGTCCCTGTTTCCTTTTTAAAATTACAAATTTAATAATAAGCTAAAGGCTTATTTATACCTTCAAGTGCATATTGAGTTATTGATTTTATTTGTCATCCTACTAGAAGAGGAACCTATCTAAATCCTACCTGGTTTTCTGAGACTTGTTGTCCTTACGCTACGAAGCTGGAATTGTTTCCTTGGTCACTGAAAGCTTTTCTGATATAAGGCTGCAGGTCACACTATGACCACAACATTGCCACCCATGCCTCTTACACATATATTTCTTCAGTGCAGGCACACTGACTCTCCAAAACACCATATTCATGCCAAGAACCAGGCCTGTGTTATATCGTTCTTCATATCTACTGTGATCCTTGTTAAACTGTCTGCCTCCTAGAAGATGCCCAGTGAATAACTCTGTAAAGTATACATAGGAAGAGATAATTGCTGAAAATTTTCCCCAATATTATACCAACTAATGTAGTGTTCTGGCTTTGGAGTCAAACAGAGCAGAAGTCATATCCTAAATTCCCATTTACAATCAACTGACTAAAAACAATCTCATCAAGCACCAGTTCCAGACCCACAAAATTGGCACAATAGTACGCTAACAATGGATACATAGCAATAGAATTGACAATCAAATTAGACAATAAATAAAATAAATTTGGAATATGCTTGACCTATAGGACACACTCAATATAACATAGGTCATTATTATACAAATCCTAAGCAGTAAAACTTTGATTAAGATGTCTTTGAAAATAATTCTACTATTAAAATATGGACAATTCTTTCTTCTTAAAAAATCTCTTTGGTAGGCATGAAATGTATAAGTTCCAAGCAGTTATTCTAAATGGAGAGCAGATGGGCTATCTTAATCTTCTTATCTGCTCTCAACTCTCTTAAACCTTGCTCTCTGGCCTGTGAGGCACATTTGTAAGAACTACATTAACAAGTTCCCATGTCTTTTGCTTTCAGATGGGGTTTGGCCAACAGGAAAACCTAATAGGAGAACAAAGTGGCCAGATTATTTTCCCACGGATCCTTCTCTGCAGGGAACTGGCTATTTCCTTTGACTGAAGGCCCATGCTAACTCTATAGAAATATTTACTTCCAGGTCCCCAAAACCACTATCCCTACCCCTTTTTCCAGTGGGACTAGGAATGGTAAGAGGAGTGATACTACTAAGTCCAGCACTAATCCTCATGGTTCTACCACATGCAGACTTTTATAAATAGTGTCTCTGAAAACAAACTATCCTCAAATGATCCTGAATGTGCCAACAATCTCCTATTGAGGTCCTGATTAGTAGGGTAATTGGTACATGAACTGACCCCAGGAAAGAGACACTTATAATGGCATTCTGGGATTGTATTGGTCAAAAAGTAAATAATTACTGGCATAAATTCACTGCTAGTGGAGAGTAGGGTGGAGAAAAGGGCCATGCATAATAAAGAGGCCATGACATAATCTATGTCAAGAAGTGGCATCAGATCCAATTAAATTATTATCGCTTGTGGCATGAGTGGAAGCGTGGGTGAAAGAAAGTTGGAAGAACAAGTTCCTGTAGGTACAAGAAGTAGTGGTTATAAAGCTTTTTGCACAATCAGTTGGCTGTTTCCCATAGCTCTCGAGAGTTTACACAGGGAAAAAGAGAACTAAAATCTACAATCTTAAAATAAGAAGCAGAGAGCCTGCGTGAAACCTTTGAAGAAGCATCCTATTTCCAGTAACAGAAGAGCAGATATGGCTGAAGAATTGGATTGCAGCAGTGGCAGATTTACAGTGCTAATTGGGTAGGGGAACAGAACTTGGGATGTGGGATAGGGATTTGGGGTCATACATGGAAGAGCCTGACAACTTCTAAATTCTCTTGAGTTCTTCCTGGACAAGGCAGCCCTTCTCTTCCCCAGGAAGCTGCTCTCCTATGCCTAAAAGCCATTCCATAGTTAACTCTGAGAAAGATAACCTCATAAATTAATGCCAAATCTCCTCAAGATAATCTCTTTCCAGAGTACTGCCTTCAGGTGTATATACAGACAGAGTCCTATTTAATTCAAACAGATATGCTTTTCTACCTAGAAAGAGATTGTTATTACACCAAAAATGTTCTAAGCGCTAAGCATCTGTATCTGCAGGAAACTGGGGAGTATTATGGAGTGCAGTCTAAAAGTGTTGGACTGTATGGAAGAAGAGATAACATGACATAATCATACATCATGATCATATATCATGACTTGATCAGGATGAATTCATTAACTTGGTGAGCACTCACTGAGAATTTGGGTTTTAATGTGTTGTTGTAAGCACTTGTGATTGATGTTACTATTAATAGTCTATTGGATTAGCCAGCGAAGCCTGGACTAAGCAATTATTTACAATCAATGCGGTTGAAATGCAACAATTTCAATAGCACAGGATTGGGAAAGGAGTTCATAGGCTGCTGAAATAGCAGGCTTTTTTGGAGTAACCTGCCCCTCCAACCCTAAGAAAGTCCAGAAAACACTTCCTTATCTAAAGCATTAAGAGATACCTTGGACTGGGGCAAGGCTAGGGTACCAGAATATTTGAAGAGCTCTGTGCTAGTTCTATCGTGCAAGCTATGACAGTGCGAAATGTTTAAACGCATTGGTTCCCCTATCTCAAGAGGAAAAAGGAGATCCCAGAAGGGTAGAAATCAGGTGTCATGATTCAATGCGCAGCGATAAGGTGGGTGCATGTGCACTATAAGACACAGGGACAAAAGGGTAATCCAGTGGTTTCCAAACTTCTCTGCACATTAGAATCACCTGGAGAGTTCAAAAAAAAAATCTGATTCCCAGGTTACCCTCCATACAAACTAAATTACAATGTATGCAGTGAGAGCTAGGAATCAGTATTTGACAAAGATTTCCCAGATGATTACAATGTGAAGCTGACTTTGGAAAACAATGGATCAGTTTTTGAACCCAGAAATCTGTGGCAAGAGCCTAGTGATCACAGTCTCCCTAGAATTTAAACTTAAACAGGTTGGCAGCCTACTAAGATATTATTTGATATGTATTTAGAAGAAAAATTGAGTCTCCTGGGCTGAAACCTACTAAGTTATCACAGTGAGAATTTACAAATTATAAATTGGAAAGAGGCCAAACAAGTCTCAGGAAATGAAGGAAAACACCAAACATAATGAAAAGATGTAGGACTGAGAAGAGCAATAGAGTTTGAAGGGGTTAAATTGTCACATTTATTAAGAGGCAGTTGCTGGTTTACACTGCACATATTTCAAGTTATGTCCAGTTCTCTTTCATTACAACACCTTTGGCTATATATATTTTTAAATTTACATCAGTAACCTTATGCCATAATTAGAAATGCAAATATATGCTAAATCTTATATACTGTAATAAAGGATATTGTCTAAATGTCAAAGTGCTATATAACCAACTGCTACAACAGAGATTAGACACTGGAGAGATCATAGGGAAGCAAAAAGAGTCCAGGAAATTTCTCAGAGAGTGTGATACACAATTGTGAAGCTCCATACAGAGAGTGTGAGCATGCCTGCTTCTCCCTCAGCTAACCAATGCTCTATGTATTAGGTCTTCCATTAATCCTGGGGATGGCAGAAGGATCAAAAGTTCCTGGTTATCTTCCTCCTCTTGCCTTCCTTACTATGGACATTCCCTCCATGTACTTCTTAAACTTTTGCTATTCACTCCTTTTATCCTTAGCTTATTCTTGCCCAGGGCTCCAATACTGCAGGTACCTTCTGTACAGTTAAATTTACTTGTTACTTATTCAGAACTGCAACAGACTCTTTTATTATACTCCAAAGAGCCACCACAATTTTGAGTTGGGGGTTTGCCATAGCTTCAAATTCAAAACCAATGTAATGTTTGCTTTTCCTCTTCGATCAGGGGGACTCAGTTATATGACATTGTTACTCAAAACATTTCTCTTAATCTGTTTTTTTCTTTCCATTCCCTATGCCATCCCTTTCATCTCTTGCTGGGATTAATACAGTAACCACTTTACAGGTTTGCTTGTCTTCAGTCTCTCCTCACTCCACTCCCATAACATATGGCCACTTGTTTAAACTTTCAAAAACATTGATTTTATTAAAGTATGCCTTTGGACACAAATATGCCCTCAGGATAAAGTGTGAACTCTTTAAGTGTGGCTTTCAAAGTCCTTCTTTAACTCTCCCCACCTATTCTCCTTCCTCCCACCAGCTTTAGCTAATCACTGTTACATACAAACATTCTATGGTCAATTTATTCTCATTTTGCTTTTAGTATCTTTGGTTCTCGAGACAATTTCTTTGATAACTTCTTCATACACTACTATATCACTGCCTGCCATCTGATAATTTTTAATTATACTTTCTCAAGATTAAGAAATAAATTATGATAAAGCCATAAAATTGACTTCTATGAAGATAAATGCATTATTTGGTAATATATGAAAATGTTCACAGTTCATTGGTAAGTTTTTGTCATAAAATGTAAAAAAAATACATTGTGCATAATATATATGCATAATCATACTACATATGGTAATATACATAGCTACAGTTTTTGTAGAGATTTCCTTTTAATATGGGGATGATGAATGACTAATTTCACTTTTTATGCTTTTCTGTAATTTCAGAGTTTTCAGCAAAAATATTAGTATATTCATATAATCATAAAAAGTTTTGGCTTGGGCTTCCCTGGTGGCGCAGTGCTTGGGGGTCCGCCTGCCGATGCAGGGGACGCGGGTTCGTGCCCCGTTTCGGGAGGATCCCACGTGCCGCGGAGCGGCTGGGCCCGTGAGCCATGGCCGCTGGGCCTGCGCGTCCGGAGCCTGTGCTCCGCAAATGGGAGAGGCCACAACAGTGAGAGGCCCGCATAACGCAAG
>NW_006781815.1:0-66978 GCF_000442215.2 Lipotes vexillifer | reverse complement strand
CGTTGCAGAGCACAGGCTCCGGACGTGCAGGCTCAGCGGCCACGGCTCACAGGCCCAGCCGCTCTGCGGCATGTGGAATCTTCCCGGACCGGGGCACGAACCCGTGTTCCCTGCATCGGCAGGCAGACTCTCAACCACTGCGCCACCAGGGAAGCCCCATTTTTATTACTTTTGATATTTATTTTAAATTATCTCTATATACCTATTATTAATGAATCCTAGCTTTATGGTTTTCATCCTGAGCTTTGGTCCTGGTGTTATGGTCAAAATCTGGCTTTGAGGTAGTTATTATGTGGAATATTAGAAAAGGTTTTCTGCCCTCTGCTACAAACACTTCAGGCTATTATATTGACATTCTTGAGGAAGCACTCCTTAAAATTTTTCTGCAAATGGTTTCTGGGTCCCTTAATACTAATCCTCGAATTGCTCATCAAATGTCTAGTTACAAAAAGAAAGAATCAATGCTTCCCTGGTGGCGCAGTGGTTGAGAGTCCGCCTGCCGATGCAGGGAACACGGGTTCGTGCCCCGGTCCGGTAAGATCCCACATGCCACGGAGCCGCTGGGCCTGTGAGCCATGGACGCTGAGCCTGCGCGTTCGGAGCCTGTGCTCTGCAACAGGAGAGGCCACGACAGTGAGAGGCCTGTGTAAAAAAAAAAAAAAAAAAAAAAAAAAAAAAAAGGAGGAATCCAAAGCTAATTTTTTCCTTTAGTGGTTGGTTACTTTGATACTTGTAATGAAAAAGCCTGTTGTTATACATTCATTATATCTTTAAAAATCTACATTTTGTTTAATACAAAGAGCAACTGGAAAAGTAGGCCTGAAGCACTGCACAATTTACTCATACAAGCAAATTTTCATTATCCACACTGTGCCAGTATATGTGATTTAGCTCAAAAGGAGGCAGCAAGGAGGAGAAAGACAAGATACAGCCTCTGAATCAATGAACTAAAAGACAATTGTTGAATACATATTACATATTTAGCTTAGGATATTTCCCCCCTACTTATTCTGATAGGAACATTTTTCATGCTATTTAATTTCTTTGAGAACATTGTTGAATAAATTTATAGTCCTACAGTAATATATAAAACTGCCAGGCTCATCCTGAGTAATGCTATTTTCCAAAGCACATTCTTGATAACTGCAAAATCTGTATTTCTATCCCCTCTTTCTCTTTCATGCTGAGAGCCATATTTCAAAGTACACAGATGTACCAAAGCCACCTCAGATTTGGTTAAAAACTAAACTGGACTTATCTTCCCCCCCACATTTTATGCCTTTTTCTATTTTGTCTCCATGAATGATGTCAGAACTATCTACTTCCCCAAGCTTAAACCTTCAAACTCATCCTCAAACATGATCTTTCCTATTTTTCCCTGAGACTGTCAATGGAGTCCTCTTATTTTGATATGATGCCTTTCAATGTTCTTTTTTTTTCTCCAATAATGTTACTGCTTTATATCTGTCTTTTGTAAACTCTCAACTAATACATGTCAATGGCATGCTTCCTACCCCCAAGTATCTTTTATCCAGTTGCTAAAATTACATTCATAAAAAACCTGACATTTTAAAAGTCAATCTTCTGCTTAGTATATTTCATCACCATCCAATGATTATTAAAATGATTATTAAAAGTCAAATTCCTGAACATGACATCCAAGCTGTCTATGATCTAATTTTTTAAACCAGATTTTCTCATTTATCTATCTTACCCATACTGCGTAAATCAAAGCTCTCTCGTAGAAACCATGACTGAACCCCCAGCCAATGCCAGCACCAATTGTAACTTACATGAGTAAGTCATCTTGAATATCTCAGCCCTGATTAAGCCACTAGATGAAAGCAGTCCAGATGGTAGAAAAGGTCTTTCTCAATTTACAATGAGGTTACATCTGATAAACTCATCATAAGTTGAAAAGATTGTCAACTGAAAATGCATTTGATACACCTAACCCACTGAACATCAGAGCTTAACCTAGCCTACCTTAAACGTGCTCAGAACACTTACATTAGCCTACAGTTGGGCAAAATTATCTACACAAAGCCTATTTTATAATAAAGTGTTAAATATCTTATGTAATGTATTGAGTACTGTACTGAAAGTGAATAGCAGAAAGGTTGTATGGGTACAACCATTACCATTACCAAGTGTATTGGTTATTCACCTTCGTGATCAGTTGGCTGACTGGAAGCTGTGGCTCGCTGCCACTACCCAGCATCATGAGAAAGTATGTACCTCGTACTGTCAGTTTGGAAAACGATCAAAATTCAAAATTTGTTGTATGCTTTCTACTGAATGTTTACTGCTTTCCCACCCTCATAAAGTCAAAAAATTTTAAGTCAAACCACTGTAAGTTGGGGACAATTTGTATATGGAACAAACAAGACTAGTCCACCTAAGCCCAGTCAATTCCAGAGAATTATGACAGCTAATAAATGGAAGTTACTTTAAGTGATACACCAATAAATGGATAACTAAAATAGTAAGAATCCAAAAAAGTTTAATTACCATGTATTTAAGTATGATACACTTATGTATAATGCATTTATGTTCAATCCAAGTAACCTTCTAATTTATGAGTATTCCTCACGTCATTCAAAATTCCACCTATAAAGATCTGTTTACATTTTCCACTTCTGAAGATCTGTTTATTTTATGTTTAGAATAAAGGTAATATCTCCTATATACTTTGCCTAGAAATTTTGAAACCTAGAATTTAAACTTGTATCATGCAATAGAACTGAGATTTATTTTGTTAGAGGAAGTGAGTTTTCCAAGTATTGTCTTGTCAAATATTTATTGTTCTTATTCAGTTTTTATTTATTGAAAAAAAAGACAAACAATAATATAAGCAAACAAATAAAAACAGCAAATATTAATCCTGAGTCCAGGGAATGCACATTCTAGATGGAGATTCATACAAGCTAGCAAACAACTGTGGTACAGTGTTAATCCAGCAGAGATATACATGGGCTTTCTATAGGAAACAAGTAATAACAACAATACAGTAAGCAAGTAATTAAGTCCTAAAAGGAGGGGTAGTAATGGGAACAATTTCTTATGAGGAGGAAACTATTTCATTCTGAAGGACAAGGAAGAGATAGACAGGAAGGAAAATGTGAATAAGTATATTTCCTGACAGAGGGATTAATATATAAAACCTAAGGACCCAGTCTATAAAATATTTAGTATAACTTTATTATATATGCATGACAGATGTCTAGCTATGACAAGGGTCAGAAATGTAAACAGGGAGCTGGGTGACAAGATATGTATGCCACAAGAGGAGTTAATTATTGGTATTATCAGATTTCTATATGACAAATAGAAACAGACTGGGATGTTGGTATAAGGGTATCAGAGATAGAGGTTGGTATAATAGCTGAGTAAATGATGTAGTAAAGCATGTTAAAATGCTATATATAAAAATACTATATACGAACAATGACATTGAACATGGAGAGAAACATATGCATGACAGTTTTTTGGAGGTAGAATTTAAAGGGCTTTATGACTGGAATTGTGAGTTTAAGAAGTTAACAATGGTTCCTAAGTTCCTGACAGGCATGAGGGATGGAATCGTGATTCCATTCCCTAAGAAATTGAATTTGGGAGGAGTAACCATGGTATAGGCAGAAACTGATGACTTTGAAGTGCCCATGGATATTTGGTAGATTTTAAATAGAATAAATAAGATTTTTACTATACTACCTGGATTTTTCTATCTTTTTCTCCATTTCACTATCATTGACCAAAAAATAGATATCAGTATTTAGTATGTATTAGACAAAGTGTTCTGTCTGGGTTAAAAGATCAATTACACACATTTCTGCCCCACAGGAATCATATTTCTAATCTCTTGTCCACCTCCATAGTTTAAAATTATTGGAAGAAATTTCATTAGCCATAGATAGATTGTGCTTTGCTTTCCCTTTCAGAGTGATTTACTGATAAAAGGAATACAACTAATTGTATACATTGCATGTATACATCGATGCAATGGAAGCATGTATTCAAATTAGTGTTGTATATATTAAGTGGCAGGGAAAAGGGGCATGCCTACCTCATAAATAGAAAACATCTATCCAAAATTTTGTCCTTCTTTTATGGACTGAATTGTGTCACCCTCCCCCCAGATTCATATGTTGAAGTCCTAAACCCCTGGTACCTTAGAGTGTGACTATACTTGCAGACAGGGCCTTTAAAGAGGTAATAACTGTTGAATGAGGTCAGATGGATGGGCCTTAATCCAATATTACTGGTGTTCTTAAAAAAAAGATGAAGCGATACCAGGGATGTCCACAAACAGAGACAGGCCATGTAAAGACAAGAGAGAGAGGGCAGCTGTCTATAAGCCAAGGAGAGAAGCCTCAGGAGAAACTAAACCTGCCATCATCTCAGTCTTAGGCTTCCAGCCTCCAGAACTGTGAGAAAATAAATGTATGTTGTTTAAGCTACCTAGTCTCTGGTATTTTGTTATGGCAGCCCTAGCAAATGAATACACCCTCTTTTGTTAGGAAGAAAAAATTGAAAGAACTTTTGATGTTTTATTCATGGTTATCCTCCAGAAAATAAAATTAATGAATTTGTTCTTAATTTCAGTATATGCTGTGTTTTATTAGTAAGCTATATCACTCTAGTCAAAGCCAGTGTTCATGCATTCTGTGTTCTCTCCCCGCCGCCCCTGTAATAAGCATACATCTTTTATCCCTTTAAAAAGTCTGCTCATACTTGTTCATTCTGCTACTCAGAAAAATGAACTCATCTGTCTTTCAGATGCATTTATTCTCATTTTAAATCAGAATAAATTAGGAAACCCTGCTTAGGTCCCTTATATGAACTGTATCTCAAGTCTACACTTGGAATATTGGATATTGGGAAATTGGTGATTTATAAAAGTATTACCTTATTTGTTATATTTGCTTGTTTATTGACTCAGAGAAATTTGGAAAAAAAGGAATAAGAAGTAGGGTCTGGGCTTCAATACTTTCCCTAAACCCCCTAAAAATAAATATTATATTTCCTATTAAAGTGTCTGCTAAAGAAGGCCTATTATAAAAACACAGCATCTATTTTCCATGTGCTCATGAATAAGGAAAACTTCACAGCTAGACAGAATTTAGGGTATCTTTAAAAATATAACTGGGAAGTGCTTAAAATTGAGTTTTATTAAAATGTCAAAATGATTTGTTTACCATGGCCAATTACTTGATTTCTTTGTTCACTCACCAGAAAATTTTATTGTCACATTAAAGATAATACTTTTTGAAACTAAAACAGTCATAAATTGTTATACAGTGTGGTCTTCAAAAGTAGGCTCTAAAATCAGAACTGATTTAATTGGAATTTCATACATCAAGAAATTGTTTTATTTGTGTTAAAGTTATTGACTCAGTATACTGCATTTGTGTGATCAGAGAAGTGAGCCTGAAGGACATAATTGCATTGTAGGTATGTTAAAATTAGCAACAAAAACAGAGCATTATCAAGTTCTAGATTTCCTGAATTTAAAATATTGTTACAATTGTAATGGATCTATTGGGAATAAATGCACATAGACTAAAACAAGTTTAAAATAATTTAGAATCCCTAAAATATAGGAAGTTAAATTATTTCTACCTAATATAATGGACTTTGCTAGAGCAAGAAAGGAAAGGTATATTTAATGTTAAGTATTTCATTTGAGAAAACAAAGTATTCCACTTAAGAATGATACTTGCATTGTTTTTAGGGTAAGTGCATTTTTACTGCATCTCTTTTTTAACTGAAAATGGTTTAATGGACATCTAGTGAAAGATAGATTGTGCACATACATTTAACTCCATCCCTTGTCAAAACCCTCATAAATAACATTAAATAAGTTTTTAAAATGTATTAACCCATGATGGGTAATGTAACATAGATATAATGGCAGAAAACAAGCAAGCAAAAACACGACAAAAAATCAAAACCCATAAATTGAATTGACATGGTAGAAGGCTAAAAAAAAGTTAAGTTGTACTGGAAACTACACACACTAGAGTGAGTAAAATGAAAAAAAATTAAAAATACCAAGTTTGGGCCAGAATGTGGAGAAACTGGAATTCATATATTGCTGGTGAAAGTGTATATTTCTACGAATACTATGTAAAACTGTTAAATTATCCACTAATTCTGAACTTATGCATATCCTATGACCCTAAAGTCTTACTATTTGTATTCTCAACTCAAGCCTCTACTCCAATAGCTAGGGAGCAGACACAATCTCTGACAGGGCAATGACCACAGCAGAGCAAAGGGGAGGCCCTTCTTAATATCCAGTGCTGGCTCAGGTCACCACATCAGTCACACCTCCTACCAAGGGGATAATGGCGAGCATACACTGAGGAAAAGGTGGCAAACATCTACACTAAAAACAGCCCTTGCACCAAAAACTATTAACCCATGCAGGTTACACAGGGACGTTCCCACATAAAAATAGCCAAGACAGTCTGGGGGTCTGGCACTGGAGGGAAGAATCACCAGAGCATCTAGCCTTGAAGGTCAGTGGGATTTGAGTGCAGGCGCTCCACACGCCACACTGTTTCTCGGAGAAACAGAGACCCCACTCTTGGAAGGTGCACACAAGGTCTCACATGCACTGGGAGTCGAAACAAAGCAGTATCTCCATAGAAAACTGGGCTACACCTACCTAGGGGTCTTGGAGGGTCTCCTGGGGAGATGAAGGTTGGCTGTAGCTCACTGTGGGGGCAAGAACACTGTGAGCAAAGGCCCCAGGGAATACTGATCAGCATGAGCTCTCCTAGAGGTCTCCATTTCAGCACCAAGACCTGGCCCCAACCAACAGCCTGCATGTTCCAGTGCTGGAATGCCTCAAGCCAAACAACCAACAAGGTAGGGAACACAGCCTCACCCATCAGCAGACAGGTTGCCTAAAGTTGTACTGAGCTCACAGCCACCTCAAAACACAATCCTTGTCATGGCCCTGCCCAATAGAGGCACAAAACCCAACCCCACCCACCAAAGGGCAGGCACCAGTCCCTCCCACCATGAAGCCTGCACAAGCCCCTGGACTAACCTCACCCACCAGGGGACAGACAGCAGAAGCAAGAAGAGCTACAACCCTTCAGCCTGCAGAACCAAAACAGCAATCACGCAACATGAGACAGCAGAGGAATATGTCTCAGATGAAGGAACAAGAAAAAACCCCAGAGGACCAACTAAGTGAAGTGGAGATAGGAAATCTACCTGAGAAAGAATTCAGAATAATGATAGTAAAGATGATCCAAGATCTCAGAAAAAGAATGGAGGCACAGACCAAGAAGATACAAAAAACGTTTAATAAAGAGATAGAAGATTTAAAGAATAAACAAATAGAGATGAACAGCACAATAACTGAATTGAAAAGTACAGTAGAAGAAATCAATAGCAGAATACCTGAGGGAGAAGAATGAATAAGTGAGCTGGAAGGCAGGGTGGAGGAAATCACTGTCATAGAACAGAAGAAAGAAAAAAGAATGAAAGAAATGAGGACGGTCTCAGAGACCTCTGGAACAACATTAAATGCACCAACATCTGCATTATAGGGGTCCCAGAAGAAGAAGAGAAGGGAAAGGGCCTGAGAAAATATATGAAGAGATTATAGCTGAAAACTTCCCTAACATGGGAAAGGAAACAGTCACCCAAGGCCAGGAAGTGCAGAGAGTCCCATACAGGATAAATCCAAGGAGGAACATGCTGAGACACAAAGTAATTAAACTAACAAAAACTAAATACAAAGAAAAAATATTAAAAGCAACAAGGGAAAAGCAACAAATAACATACAAGGGAATCCCCATAAGGTTATCAGCTGTTTTTTCAGCAGAAACTCTTCAGGCCAGAAGGGAGTGGCTTGATATATTTCAAGTGATTTAAGGGAAGAAGCTACAACCAAGAATGCTATACCAAGCAAAGCTTTCATTCAGATTCGATGGAGAAACCAAAACTTTACAGACAAGCAAAAGCTAGGAGAATTCAGCACCATACAGATGAACCGGTGTGCAGGACAGAATTGATACACAGAGGTGGAGCAGTAACGTATGGCCACCAAGGGGGGGAAGTGGGGGGGGTGGGGGGGGCTGGGGGGGGAAGCCCACAACAAGAAAATCACAAATGGGAAAGCTCATGGGTAAAGGCAAACATACAGTAAAAGTAGGAAATCATCCACACACAAATATGATATCAAAACCAGGAACTGTGACAGGAGAGTACAAATGCCAGAAATAGGAATTGCATTTGAAATTAAGAGACCAGCAACTTAAAACAACCTTGGACATAAATAGACTGCTATATCAAAACCTCATGGGAAATGCAAACAAAAAACTACAACAGATACAGATACAAAAAAGAAGAAGCAACCCAAACAAAACACTAAAGAAGTTATAAAACCACAAGAGAAGAGAGCAAAAGAAGGAAGGAAGGAAAAAAGACTGACTAAAATGAACCCAAAACCATTAAGAAAAGGGCAATAGGAACATACAGGTCGATAATTACCTTAAATGTTAAGTGGATTAAATGCTCCAACCAGAAGATGTAGACTGGCTGAATGGATACAAAAACGAGATCCAAATATATGATGTCTACAAAAGACACGCTTCAGACACATACACACTAGGGACACATACAGACTGAAAGTGAGGGGATGGAAAAAGATATTCTAGGCAAATAAAAGTTAAAAGAAAGTAGCAATACTCATATAAGAAAAAATAGACTTTAAAATAAAGACTGATATATAAGACAAGGAAGGACACTACATAGTGATCAAGGGATCAATCCCAGAAGGAGATATAACAATTGTAAATATATATGCACCCAACATAGGAGCACCTCAATATATAGCAAACGTTAAGAGCCATAAAGGGGAAATTGACAATAACACCCAATTTATACCAATGGACGGATCATCCAGAGAGAAAATCAGTAAGGAAACACAAGCCTTAAATGACACATTAGACCAGATGAACTTAATTGATATTTATAGGGCATTCCATCTGAAAGCAGCAGAATAAACTTTCTCCCCAAGTGCACATGAAACATTCTCCAGGATAGATCACATCTTAGGCCACAAATCAAGGCTTGGTAAATTTAAGAAAACTGAAATCATATCAAGCATCTTTTATGACCACAACACTATGAGACTGGAAATCAATTACAGGAAAAAAAATCATTAGAAACACAAACATATGGAGGCTAAACATTACTAAACAACCAATGGATCACTGAAGATTCAAACAGGAAATCAAAAAATAACTAGAAACAAATAACAAGAAAAAACAACAATCCAAAACCTACTTGATGCAGCAAAAGCAGTTCTAAGAGTGAAGTTTATAGCAATACAATATTAACTCTGGAAACAAAGCTCAAATAAGCAACCTAACATTACACCTAAAGCAGCAAGAGAAAGAAGAAGAAACAAAACCCAAAATTAGTAGAAGGAAAGAAATCATAAAAATCAGAGCAGAAATAAATGAAATAGAGTTGAAGAAAACAACAGCAAAGATCAATGAAGCTATTAAAAGCTGGTTCTTTGAAAAGATAAGAAATATTGATAAACCTTCAGCTAGACTCATGAGGAAAAAAAAGGAGAGGGCTCAAATCAACAAAATTAGAAATGAAAAAGGACAAGTAACAACAGACACTGCAGAAATACAAAGGATCATAAGAGACTACTACAAGAAAATATACATCAATAAAATGGTCAGCCTAGAAGAAATGGACAAATCCTTAGAAAGGTATAAACTTCCAAGACTGGATCAGGAGGGAATAGAAAAAATGAACATACCAATCACAGTTACTGAAATGTACAGTATGAAAAAAAGACTCCCCCAAAATGTCCAGGACCAGATGACTTCACAAGCGAATTCTATCAAACATTTAGAGAAGAGTTAGCATCTATTCTTTTGAAGCTCCCCCCAAAAAATTGCAGAGGAAAGAACACTCCCAAGCTCCTTCTATGAGGCCACAATCACCCTGATACCAAAACCAGACAAAGATACCACAAAAAAAAGAAAATTACAGATCAATATCACTGAAGAACATAGATGCAAAAATCTTCAACAAAATACTAGCAAATCGAATCCAACAACACATTAAAAGGATCATACACCATGATCAAGTGGGATTTATCCTAGGGATGCAAGCCTTCTTCAATATAGGCAAATCAGTTAATGTGACACACCACATTAACAAACTGAAGAATAAAAACCATATGATCATCTCAATAGATGCAGAAAAAAGATTATGACAAAATTCAACATCCATTTATGATAAAAACTCTCCAGAAAATGGGCACAGAGGGAACCTACCTCAACATAATAAAGGCCATATATGACACACCCACAGCTAACACAATTCTCAACTATGAAAAACTGAAAGCATTCCCTCTAAGATCAGGAACAAAAATCTGAAAGAGAAATTAAGGAAACACTCCCATTTACCATTGCAGCAAAAAGAATAAAATACCTAGGAATAAACCTACTTAAGGAGACAAAAGACCTGTATGCAGAAAACTATAAGACACTGATGAAAGAAATTAAAGATGATACAAACATATGGAGAGGTATACCATGTTCTTGGATTGGAATAATCAACATTGTGAAAATTACTATACTACCCAAAGCAATCTACAGATTCTATTGAATCCCTATCAAATTACTAAAGGCATTTTTCACAGAATTAGAACAAAAAATTTACAATTTGTATGGAAATACAAAAGACCCCAAATGCCAAAGCAATGTTGAGAAAGAAAAACAGAGCTGGAGGAATCAGGCTCCCGGACTTCAGACAATACTACAAAGGTACAGTCATCAAAACCGTATGGTACTGGCACAAAAATAGAAATATAGATCAATGGAACAGGTTAGAAAGTCCAGACATAAACCCATGGTCAACTAATTTATGACAAAGGAGGAAAGAATATATAAAGGAGAAAAGGCAGCCTCTTCAATAAGTGGTGCTGGGAGAACTGGACAGCTACATGTAAAAGAATGAAATTAGAACACTCCCTAACACCATACACAAAAATAAACTCAAAATGGATTAAAGACCTAAATGTAAGGCCAGACACTATAAAACTTTTATAGAGGAAAACATAGGCAGAATACTCTCTGACATAAATTGCAGCAATATCTTTTTGGATCCACCTCCTAGAGTAATGAAAATAAAAATAAACAAATGGGACCTAATGAAACTTAAAAGCTTTTGCACAGAAAAGGAAACCTTAAACAAGACTGAAAGACAACCCTCAAAATGCGAGAAAATATTTGCAATGAAGTAACTGACAAGGGATTAATCTCCAAAATATACAAACAGCCCATGCAGTTCAATATCAAAAAAAAACAAACAACCCAATCAAAAAAATGGGCAGAAGGCCTAAACAGACATTTCTCCAGAGAAGACATCCAGATGGCCAAAAATCACATGAAAAGATGCTGCACATCACTAATTATTGGCCAAAAAAACACATGAAAAGATGCTCAGCATCACTAATTATTAGAGAAATGCAAACCAAAACTGCAGTGGGGCATCACCTCACACTAGTTAGCATGGCCATCATCAAAATTTCTACAAACAATAAATGCTGGAGAGGATGCAGAGAAAAGGAAACCCTCCTACACTGTTGATGAGCATGTACACTGTTACAACATTATGGAGAACAGTATGGAGGTTCTTTAAAAAACTAAAGGTAGAACTACCATACGATCCAGCAATCCCACTCCCGGGCATATATATAGAGAAAACCATAATTTGAAAAGATACATGCACCCCAATGTTCACTGCAGCACTATTTACAATAGCCAAGACACTGAAGCAACCTAAATGTTCATTGACAGAGGAGTGGATAAAGAAGATGTGGTACATATGTACAATGGAATATTACTTAGCCATAAAAATCAATGAAATAATGTCATTTGCAGCAACATGGATGACCTAAAGATTATGATACTAAGTGAAGTAAGTCAGACAGAGAAAGACAAATAACATATGACATCACTTATATGTAGAATTTTTAAAAAATGATACGAATGAACTCACAAGACAGAAATAAAGTCACAGATGTAGAAAACTAACTTACGGTTATCAGAGGATAAGGGGGAAAGGGATAAATTGGGAGACTGGGACTGACATGTACACACTACTAGATATAAAACAGATAACTAATAAGGGCCTACTGTATAGCACAGGGAACTCTACTTCATACTCTGTAATGACCTATATGGGAAAAGAATCTAAAAAAGAGTGGATATATGTACACATATAAATGATTCACTTCGCTGTATACCTGAAACTAACACAACATTTTAAATCAACTATACTCCAATAAAAATTAAAAATAAAAAGTCAGTGAATATTACCTCTAGGGCAACAGACAGGTAGGCAAGGAGTTTGAATACAGATGTCGGTATGATAGTAGATTAGGTACAATGAAGATCAGGGAGTTTATTATGTCTACTTGGTTTACCTGTGAGTTAAGAGGAGTGAGAGTAAAAGGAGCATGAGGAGAGAAGAGAGGGGGTTTGAAATGGTCATTTTGGAAAGAGGAAAACAGAATATTGTAGTCACAGCCAGTAACACAGTTTTCTTTATCATTACTATGTATTAAATTCAAACAATGTTAATTAATATTTAGAGATTTAAAAGAACAAAAGACATTGTCCTTGTTTATGAAAAATTATCAATTTATTTAGAAGTATTTTATTCCTAAAATTAACATTTGATTAGGAGAAGCTAGAGAGGCTCTTCAAGCTATTCTTTAAACTGGACTGAACAAATACCTGAAAGAAAAATCAGATTGCAGTATCATCTGAGTAGGTAAGTATAAAAAAATTTTCATGAGGTTAAAAAAAAGACATGTTGCTAAAATTAAATGGAACTGCTATCACTTTAGCTATATATACAATATATTTATTGATTATCTTAAATCAAATATTAGAGTATGATTGGAGATTTTAAGTTATGATTAGGAAAGAAAGGATGAGCATCATATCCTTAGGAAGTTTTCTATCAAGTAGGGGAGATATAGTTGTAAAGAAATCATAGCAATTATTGTAAAGAATATGATAAAACTAATAGGTACATGCACAATGTTGAGTGATGGCAACTGTAACAAAGTAACTCTTATTTGGGGCAGCTACATATTTCAGTCTTACTACAAAGAACACAAGCACCATGCTTTTCTGTTGATTTTTGATTAATTTATCCATTCAACATATGGATTCAACATTTATTGAGCACCAACTACATACCAGGAATTGTTTTACATGCTGGGGTGAAGCAGTGAATAAGACAGATATCATCCTTGTCCTCAGGTAGTGTACATTCTAGTAGTAGAGAGAGACAATAAACAAACACACAAATCATATCATCTAGAGATAAAAATTATAAAGAAGTTATTAACTGACATATGAAGTTGGAAAGGCAAAGGAACCCATATGGCATTTACTAGCAACGAAGAAAATCAATAGCAAGATGCAAGGAAAAGAGAGAGGAAATAAGATTAAAGACGGGGTGAAATCTGTTGAATGTTGTATAAAATAGTGGATTTTATTCTGATGGCACTGTCAAACTACTAAAGGGTATCAAGCAAGGGAGTGACTTAAATTTTTATTTTAAAATAATTGCTTGGACAGTGGTGTAGTGTTTGAATCTCAGTAGAGATAGACTAAAATTGAGATAGCCTTTTAGGGAAGAAAAGAAGGCAAGACAAAAAGAAAGGGAAAAAAAATGAGAGAGGATGAGGGAGAGGGGAAAGAAGCCTAGGAAGGAAGAGAGAGAAAGGCAGGAAAAAAATGAAGAAAAAATTCAGATTAGAAAAGCAAGAAACTATTTTCTGAATGAAATAAAGGGTGTATTCAAGAGATAACAGTACGGCACTATTATTTAATCATAGGCCCTATAGCCAGGCTCCCTGCCTCCTAATCCCAACTTGCCTACTCACTTCTTCACGACCTTGGGTAATGTTTTCCTTTGTCTCAGATTAGTTGTAAAATGAGGATGACAGTAGAACATACCTCATATGATTGTTATTAGAATTGAAATAATTAATACATGTGTTTTTCTTTGAAAACCTGTACCTGGCACATGAAAGTGATCAATAACTATAAGAAAATTAAAAAGCAGAATCTGTTGGTTTGGGGGATATAAAGAAAATCATAGAATAATGAGTAGAAGATAACCTCAAATTTCTTGTTCCATTATTTGGACTGATGATAGCAGCACCAATTTAGAAAGGGAGACAGATTTGAAAGGTAATAATAAGGTCATTGTTTAACACGTTGATTTTGAATTACCTGAGGAACATCTTATTAAGTTTGCTCATTAGGCAATTGGATTTTCAATCAGGAGTTCAATGAGGGGGTCCGTATTGAAGACAAATATTTGTGGATCAGTTCTGTGTAGGAACAGATGAAGTCATTCATAGCAGATACTATCATCTAGGGAAACTATGCAGATTTGCAGAAGATAAAGGTGTGCCCAATATACAAAGAATTAAATGAGAAAATCAAAAAGGCACAGTCACGTTTGAAGAAGAAGTATGAAAGAAACATGTAAAGATATTAAAGGAATAAAGATTTTCTTGAAAAGAGTGTTCAATATTATCAAACGCTGCCATAGAAAATAGGACAAGAATATAAAATCTTCTCACTTCTTTCTCAGTCACTACTAGCAGAGTCATGAATATCCATATTTCTCCTAATGGTCTGTTCAAGGCCATCTAGGCTTATTCTACCATGCTCCTCAAAATTTGAGAGCCAATTGCTCAAACCAAAAGTCCCTTCCACACTTTTAGGTATTTGTTACAGCAGCTCCCCACTTTCAGAAACCAGAATTTATATTGGTTTTCTATTGCTGCAATATTAATTCCTTACAAATAGAATCACTTGGAACAATACAAATGTATTATTTTACAGTTCTGGAAGTCAGAAATCCAAAAGGAGTTTCACTGGATTAAAGTTAAGGTGTTGATAGGGTTGCATTCATTTGTGGAGGCTGTAGAGAATATTTAATTTTCTTGCCTTAAACAAGCTTCTAGAGATTGCCTGCATTCCTTGGCTTATGGCCTCCCTCCATCTTCAAAGCCAGCTATGGCCACTCAAGTTTTTTTATGATGTCATCTCTCTGGTTCTAATCCTTTTCCCCTCTTCCCTTTAGAGGGTCCTAGTGATTACATTGGCCCCACCCAGATAATTCAGGATAATCTCTTATTTTCAGGTAGCTGACTTGCAAGATTAATTCCCTATTGCTATGTAACATAACATACTGACAAGTTCTAAGGGTTAGGATGTGGACATTTTGGGGGCCATTACTCTACCTACCATAATATCATTCATGACATAGCTGAATGTAGTTCTAGGAATGTAGTTGTGACATAAATCAGACTACACTGTATCCAGGAATGGATGGATGTTCAAGAAGGGAAGATAACTTCACTTATAAGAAATATGGTGGGGCTTCCCTGGTGGTGCAGTGGTTGAGAGTCCGCCTGCCGATGCAGGGGACACAGGTTCGTGCCCTGGTCCAGGAAGATCCCACATGCCGCGGAGCGGCTGGGCCCGTGAGCCATGGCCGCTGAGCCTGCACGTCTGGAGCCTGTGCTCCGCAACGGGAGAGGTCACAACAGTGAGGGGCCCTCGTACCGGAAAAAAAAAAAAAAAGAAAAAGAAATATGGTGAGTAGAAAATAAGTAAAAACATGAAAAATAGGAGAAACAGGTAAAACAACTTCCTTTTTGTTGTTTGTTATTAAGATAATTGATACTTCAACATGTTCATAGGGTGGTACATAGTAGTTTACTGAAGTCTCATAAATATGAATGGCATCCAGAATTTTTACTAAAAGGTTGAATTTTTTTAAAAGATCAGAGCAAGAATCAACATATACATCATATAGTACATCAGCCAGCTTCCTTGCCTTTATTTTAATCAGGTTTCTTTGCTTTTGTGGATTAGAAGTGAAAATGGTAAAGATATAAGATCCTGATATATGTTGAACATCAGAAAATTAATATCATAGCACAGCAGTTAGGAGAATGTTCTCTGCAATAAGATTCTTTCCAAAGTGATATCACAACACATACACCAGAAAGATTTAAAAGACTGATATTATCAAGTACTGGTGTGGATGTGAAGCGACTGGAACTCACACACTACTGATGGGAAAGTAAATCTATACAACCATATTTGTAAATAAGTTGGAACTCTTTCAAACAATTCGGAAAATCAATTTGCTAGACAAATATAGAACCTCTGAAGAACTCTACTCTGAGGTATATTACTAATAGTAATGCAAATATATGTCAGCCAAACACAGGAATGATGGTTTTATCAATCTCATTTGTAATAATCTGGAAGGAATCCAAATGTATATCAAAAGAAGAGAAATTGTTTTACATTCATACCATGGAATACTATACAAAATTAATTACTGCTATACACAACAGCATGAATGAGTCTCACAAATATAATATTTTGTGAAAGTAGCTGGATTCAAAATAATGCCTATTTTGTAATTCTATTTAAATAGAGCTCTAACACAAAGCAATTGATAATTAAGTCTGGATAGTGACAAACTTTGGGAAGGAGAGGAATAGTGACTGGGATGGAGTATAAGAGAGCTCCTATAAAGCACTTCTTAGGAAGCTATTTCTAGTATGAAATAGAATAAAATTACAAATTCCTATTTGGCAATATGATTACACAAGTATATTCACTTTGCTAAAATCTGTCAAGGTATATACTCATGATCTGTACACTTTAAATGTTTTCTACATGAATAAATTAAAAAGTGACGTGAAATAGTATAATATGTAAATTCAGAAGTAGTGAGGAGGTAAGACCTGTTTGTGCCAGTTCAGTGTGAAAATACTCAGGGTATTTGGTAATGGGGATAAATGCAAAGAGCCATTTATTTCCAAAAATTCCTAAATTCAAGATTAAAAAGAATTGGCAATAATCAAGGAACATTTTCAAAGTCAATCTGTAGTCGATTGCTCATATACTATATTGAAATCAGAGAAGATAAATAAGAAAACCAATTTCCTTGGAAAATAAATGTTATCTTAGCCTACAAACTAGTAAAATTTCAACATGGTCATTAGAATTCCAAAGAAGTTTTGATACAACTAAATATAAATTGTCATGTGCACAGATGTTACTATAGTTTACCCTATATTAACTATAATTTTAGCTTGTGATAATTCTCCTCTTCAAGCAAAGGCTATGATCCCAAATGAAATGCCAGATGGCAAAAAGGTATCATACACTCAGGAAACCAAATCCAAAAATTTTGAGGACTGTGTTCAATAGGCCATTGTCATATTTAGCCTCAATTATTTAAATATTGAGCAGGATGTAAAATGCAGACAAGAACTTATTTAAAAATCATCTGACTTTTTATATTATATAATTTCTATACTTGTAATCATTTTAAAAAGTTCTCCAATTGTTTTCCTTTTAATTTACTGTGATTGCCATATAACCATTCATTTCAACCCTTTCCCCAGTCATAAATGCTGGCATATTCATTGAGCTAAGGTCTGGATCATTTCATAGTATCTATCTTTTGATTTCAAGTGGCTCTAGCAAGTATTTGGTTTTAAGTATATTTTGTTAAGGAATTTGGCAACTGAAGAATATCAAAATTTTTCTGTAATGTCTATGTAAAGCCAGTTTTTAACTCTGCTAAGTAAAAGTAATGAATTAATTTAAAATTTTAAATAAGCCTCCCAATTTGAAATAATAAATCCCTTTTACTTCCTAGAAGGAGGGAACTGACCATTTATAAAGGCTTTGATAACTGAGAACATATATAAATGCAATATGTTCAATTTAAGACTAGAATGCTTATTTTTATTGAAGGTGTATCACAGAAAACCATCCCAAACTACATTTCCTCCTGTGAAGTCAAAATAAAGAAACTCAATCACAAATGTTTTGCTTTAAAAGTTTCTTCTGTAAAAGTAAACATGCAAAGTAATAAAATGGTACTGACCAAAGACCAGTTCATTATTTAGGAAACTATGATTACTATAGACAGAAGCATTATTGTATTTTGAAAAACATCATCAGAAAATTTGGGTCCTAATCCTTAATTTATCATTAATTCACTCTGGGACCTTGTATAAGACAGCTAAAATTTTTGGCTATTTCCTCCTCTTGTAGGCCTTTGCATTTGATGTTAATAATCTCCATAATCCTATTATATCTAAAATTCCATAAATTAACATAAAAATTCAGGTAAAGTATGCTTTTGTGCATTGTTTTTAAATTTATCATTTAAACTATTTATACATTGTAAATAACAAGATCATTGGTTTTTCAAGTGTTTTGGCATCAGATACTGTGTTTCAAACCTTAGTACAGAGCAAAAAACAAAGAAAATAGGTAAACAAAGAAAATAGGTAAAACACATACTTGAAGAAGTGAAAATATCACATTTGAAAATGAAATTTGTTATAATTGAAGTTAATCAAACTGAAAGCTAACTTGAGTATCTCATTTGTGAAATTATTAGAGAGGATTTCTTTCCTTAATATATGATGGCTAATTTGGTGGTTAGGGACAAGTGAAAGACAAGAAAGGCAAGTATTATTATTCTCTAGAAATTGTAAAGTGGAAAATAGGTAATAGCATGTCATATTCCTGGTTTCCATACCACAATCCTAAAGTCCAAAATATTCATTGTTAGGAGTTATTTAGGACACTAGTCATATTGGATTAGGGACTCATCCTACTCCTTTATGACCTCATTTTAACTAATTACCTCTGAAATGACCCTGTTTCCAAATAAGGTCACACTCCAAAATACTGAGGATTAAGACTTTTTAGCATATGAATTTGAGGGTGGTGAGGGGGAGGAACAATTCAACCCATAGCACTGGTAGAGTTTCATCCAGGCATAGCTATGATAGAATTATGAGAGAAGATAACAGAAGAAACTAATGAGTGTTAGAACAAAACAATACTTTCTAAGACATTTATCTTTCTGGTAGTATTCTTCTTGTTTGCAATTGCAAATCACAAGGATAATGTTCTTGGAGAAATACAGTGTAGTTAGCTAGTGATGAGAATAGAAAAAGCTAAAAATGGGACTTAGAGAGGAGTGTCTAGTCTAGACTAGAAAAGTGTTCAGCACAAGGTAAGAGCGAGTATTACCATTATTTATTATGGCCAGTGAAAGGGAGCTGGACAGAGCAACCACATCATTGAACAAACTCATACCAGAAGGATGTGAGCAGTGAAATCACTACCTCTTGACCACTGGACCACAGTGGAACTCTACAGAAGACTCAGTAACCTGAAATTCATCATTTAGGGAAACACATCATCAAGGGAAAATTTGAACTTGAGCACGGATGTCTAACCGGCAAAATGAAAACAGAGGGAATTTAACTCATTATAAGGTACTCAATGAACAAAGGCAGTGACTAAGAGAAAGCAATTCAAATAAAATAGAGAATGTTTCATGGCAAAAGCTGAAAAATACTTTAATACCTGGTCTCTGAGAAAATACTTTAAAAACCTGAGTGTATCACAGAAATTGAGAAAAGGGAAAGTACAGAAAATGTAACCTAATCAGAACTGAGTTTAACAGCTACAAAAATTATGAACCCATTTGTGCCATTTATAATGAGCTCAGCAGAAAGATCCATATAATTTAATAGTTGGGATTGCTTATTTAGTTCAGATTATATTAATTGGTTACACTCACATATCTTTTATATTTCTGAGTCATTTACTATTCATTAATTACTGTATTTAGTTTTTCAATACTGAGAGTTGATTATGTGTCCGTTACTTAAATAAGTGCTGAAATACAAAGATGAATAAAAATTCCTGTCCTCCAAATGTTCACAGTCTAGTAGAAGAGAGCCAGTCATGTTTTAGTCTCTAAGTTCTGAGACAAAGGAATAAACAAAGTGTTTCAGGAAACCTAGGAAATAATAGCTTAAAGAGTAGATCTCATTTAGTTTCCCTCTCCTAGGAACAGTATTTTTCAAGCCAAAGAAAGTAGAGACAACTCCTTTAGTTGCTGGAAACCAAATATCTTACAGATGATATACCTGATGAGATAGATAGCAAAGTAATATATACCTCCTGTGTGTACATCCTGTTGCTATGTCTGACAGTTTATGGGTCACTTAAATAATTTACTTAACCAAGTGTCCAAAAAGGCATCTAACCCCAGTAAGGAACAGCAATTTACAAAGCACTTAGAACTTACACAGGGTGCATCTTTCCCAGATGATGTGTGACCAATTTCATTTTCATCACTTACATAGGAAACAATTTATTTGGGCAAATTCACCAAGCAAATATTTGTATTAATCCAGTAATTCTCTAGATAAGCAAAAAACCTGTGCTCCTGTAGACTATACAAGAGAACATGTAATACTGCCAATTAGATAAACTAAATGTGCTATGACATATTCCTTAAAATTCCATGCTTTCTTTTATAATGAAAAGAGTGACTATTTCCTTCCTATCACCAGTAAATGGAAATATTTGGGAAGGCTATTAAAGATAATGCAGTAATAAGAGCATCTAGACGCTAAATATTCAAATAGCTTATCAGATATTCTCAACATAAAAACATTCCTATCTCTGCATAAAATGGAAATGAGAATAATATAATGCAACACAAAGTGTTACTGTGAAAATTAAATGAAATAACATGTATAAAGCTTTTAGAACAGATTTGAGCACGGATGCATTTGATGTTAATAATCTCCATAATGCTCATGCATTTGATGTTAATAATCTGGCACAAAGGAAGTATTACAGAAGTAGTAACTTTTTTATTCTTTAAATTACTAAGTAAACGATACTATATAATAAAGGACAAAGATGAAAGCCTGATTTCTTCTGAGTATCAACTTCAAAAAATATGCTAAAAGTAGGGACTTCCCTGGCAGTCCAGTGGTTAAGACTCTGCACTTCCACTGCAGGGGGCGGGTTTGACGCCTTATCAGGGAACTAAGATCCCGCATGCAGCACAGCAAAAAAAAAAAAAAAGCTAAAAGTAATAACCAGGGTAGCATACATGGATATGGAGACGTTACTTTTAATTCAGCTAAGTCGTGCTTCTAAATTAATTTCATTTTGGTCACCAATATTGTTAATTAAGTAAAAAGGCAAATATGGTCACAAATCAACTTAACAGTAGGTCATCAACTTCCCTAAGGCATCTTTTTCTTTAAGCCCTCAGAGTGCGTTAGTCTCCTCAACCGTGACTCCGAAAAAACAACTGCACTTACTTAGGAACACCGTACAGTTTAAATGAATACAAATTGATTTACATATCAAATATCAGAAGGAAGGAGGTGAATTGATTGGTTAATTGTTAAGAGTATGGGTTCTATTGTCAAAATGCTTTGATTTAAAATTTGTCTCTGTCTTTTGTTAGTCTTTTAACTTCATCAAATTATTTAACTTCTCTGAAAGCAAGTTTTTACAACAATAAAGAAAATGCGGCAAGTAAAGTAAGGGAAATAACAACACCATGCTTATAGTGTTATGGTAGGAATTGAGAGATGAAATTAAAATTATTACTCACTAAATATTACCATTACTCATTGCTATTGAAAGGTTAAAATAAATGATAGAAATAATCACTATCTTCATGGAGCTTATAAAAGCATAAAAAAGAGGTGTGTTATTTTTTCCCTCTCACAAATAAAATAGTTAAACCTACATAATTTAGGCAAAGGGCATAAAAACCTATTATTAATAGGATTCAGAGATTCAAATTTTTTTCTAATCATTAGTTATTAAATATGCAATGAAGACACACATATATACTTCAAAATATGCTGTTATCTGTTTGTCCTTTACAAAATTTTCAAATATTTTTGTGTCAAGTTAACTTTGAAATATCCATGGGAAATTTTCCTGTATACTGAAGTTAATTTTTTTGTTATGAAAACCTGAGTTATTTTATTACTGCAGGTCTTCGGGATCTTTGTTTTACATTTCAACTAAACTAGGTATGATAGGATTAATTTATTCTGATCCCAAATATGAAATGGTAACAAAATTATTTTTAAAAACTTCAAAACCGAAGAAAATTCAAGCTAAAAGATGAGAAATATGTAATCTTATACTCAAGATAACAAAGTATGACTGCTTATCACAACTAGAAAGCATTTTTCTTCATGCATTAGTCTAATTTTTTTATCTGGAAATTCAGAAGGAATGAAATTTTACCGTGTGGGTACTTTTGCAATACGGTTACTTCATTTCACAGCCTAGCTTTTGAAAGTTCAGACGACTCTGGGTCTTTTAACTTTCATAAAATTTCTAGTGCATCAAGAACATTAAGCAATTCAGGGCTGTTGGATGCTAGTTTTTTTTTTTTTTTTTGCTTTTCCCTTCCTGTGAAGAGAGGGAACAACACGGTAGAGCACTTGCTTATATGATTACTTGAACTTAATGAACACCATCTGGAGGAAGAGAAACCTGAATATTTGCATACATCTGGGCATAAATAACATGTTGCTGCAAAACTGATTAATAATTGCATTTAGCAGGCCACAGTTAGCTATATACATCTTGGTGTGGTGGGAAAGTAGAAGATGAATATTTATCACTGCTCCCTTACCTTAATTTGAACAGGCTGTTAACCAGTGTAGTAACCTCTGTGAACAGCATTTTGGAAAAGTTTAATTTAAAAATGGATGCTTTCCTTCTTTTCATTCTCTGTGGTAGAGGTAAATCACACTAGATGATTTATGCTTAAAATGCTTAACCCTGTTTTTATTTATATATTTGATAAAAAGAAAATAAACTCTTTTTATGGTAAAAGGAGTCAATGTCTTTCGTATTAAGATTTATACAACCGTAAGAATATTGCCAATCGTTAAGTTTTCAGAAATACAAGTGTATATTACTTTCTGTAATTCTATACCAAAGTGTGGATACTTCGCTTTAAATAATGTATCCACACCAGAGTCATCACGTGAAAACTTTTGATTCAACACATCTGGCAAAATAGAGAAATGATAAGATGGTTCTTTTTAAAGTACTATAGGTGGAATCTTAAGGGCAATTTAAGACACACATTCACTAATCTTTTTCTAAAGAGAATAATTGGAATCAATACAATAACATGTTTTTCCCTTACCAACTATGAAGTCTTATATTTTCCCTTTCCCTTTCTCCCTCTCTCTTCCTCACTTTTTTAATCACATATACATGCACATGTGTGCATGCACAACTCACAACCCAAACCGTAAACTGTAAAACGTTAGTGTAAATAACAAGATAGTGGATAAGAAAAAAGCTTTGAACAAATTTGTTTCTATTAACAATACCACACTTTTTCTCTATCCATACTTTTTATAGTATAATTAGAACAGCATTTAGTAAGGACACATTATATATAAAGAGTCATGTTTTACATGTACTACCAGTACATCTCAAAATTTAACATACATACAAATCACCCAGGGATTGTGTAAAAATGAAGATTCTGATTCAGTAGGTCTGTAGGGAGCTCCTTGCTAACACACTCCCAGTGTGTGTTTAAGATGTGTGGTCTAAGGACTGTGTTAGAATAGGAAAATTCGAAACCATTTATTCCTCCCAATATCCCTCAAGGTAGGTATGACTAACATTTCCATCTTACAGGAACCTCAAACACAGACAATTTAAGAAGTTTTCCCAGGGAAACAAGAAAAATTAAAAATTAGCAAGGGATGTAATGTGTGTTCACATCCAGGAAGTTCGTCTCCAGGCCCCCACACTTTTCATCCCAACCCTATACTGTCTGGATGTTAATGAAGACTAAGTATCAGAATGTGTACTCACAAGGTAAGGCAAAGAGAATCTGGCACAGAGGAGCAAAAGGGAAGAGACAGACATGAGCTAGAGAGGATGGGGAAATGAGGGGAACAGAAAAGGGAAAACAAAGACCAAGTTTATAATTAAAACATATGCACTGATTTTTTCCTTTCCATTGTAAGAAACTGAAATCTATAATACAATCACCTGATAATTACATGCAGGAACATTTGCTTGATAATCCCTGAAAGACAATAACTAGTAATGGTATTGGTCTATTTCATCCAGGTTATCAAATTTGTGGGCATAGAGTTGTTCATAAATTCATTTATTATCCTTTTAATTTCCATAAGATCTACAGTGTTGTCCCCCTTCTTATTTCTGATATTAGTAATTTGTTTTCCTTTTTTCTCTGGCTTGAGACTCATTTATTTTACTGATCTTCTCAAAGAACAAGCTCTTTGTTTCATTGATTTTCTCTATTTTCTGCTTTCAAATTCATTGATTTCTCCTCTAATTATTATTATTATTTTAACATTCCTACTTGGGATTTAATTTGCTCTTTTTTCCCCTAGTTTCCTAAGGTGGAAACTTAGATGATTGAATTTAGATTTTTCTTCTTTTCTAATATAGGCATTCAATGTTATACATTTCCCTCTAAGCACCACTTTTGCTGCACCCCACAAATTGTGATTACTTGTATTTTTATTTTATCTCAAAGTATTTTACAATTTTCCTTGAGATTTCTAAGACCCATGTGTTATTTAGAAGTATGTATAACCTCCATATATTTGGAATTTTCCAGTTTCCTTTTTCTTATTGATTTCTAGTTTAATTCCATTGTGATCTAAGAACTGACAGTGTATGAGTTCTAGTTCTTTAAATTTGTTCAAGTGTGTTTTATGGCCCTTGGTGAATGTTCCATGAAAGCTTGAGACGAATGTGTTTTCTGCTGTTGTTGGATGAAACAGTCTACAGATATTAATTATATACAGTTGATTGATGGTGTTATTGAGTTCAACTATGTTCTTACTAATTTTCTGCCTGCTGGATCTATTCATTTCTGAGAGAGGAGTGTTGAAGTCTCCAGCTATGAAAGTGGATTCTTATTTTTCTCCTTGAAATTCTATCAGTATTTCTCCCAGGTAGTCTGATGCACTGTTGTCAGACACATATAAGTTAAGAAATGTTACGTCTTTTTTGGAGAATTGATCTGTTATTATGTAATACCTTTCTTTCTTTGATAACTTTCTTTACTTTGAAGTCAGCTCTGCCTGAAAATAATATAGCCACTCCTGTTTTTATTTTTATTTTTGACTAGTGTTAGCATAGTACATTTTTCTCCAACCATTTACTTTTAATTCATATGTGTCTTTATATTCAAAGTGGGTTTCTTTTAGACAGCATATAGTAGGGTATTTTTTTTTTGATCCATTCTGACAATCTTTGTCTTTCCATTGGTACATTTGCATCATTGCATTAAAAGCAATTATTGAGGTGGTTGGATTAATTTAACATATTTATTACTGTTGTCTATGTGTTGCCCTTATTCTTTTTCCTATTTTTGTCTTTCACTATGTTTTCTTCCTTTTGCGGTTTGAGTTGAGAATTCTGATGATTATATTTTTCTCTCATTTCTTAGCATATCAGTTATACTTAAAAAAATTTTTAGTGGTTGCTCTAGAATTCGCAATATGTATTTGCAGCTAATTCAAGTACACTTTTAAACAACACTATACCACTTCATGAACAGTATGAGTAACTTATAATAACAAAATAATCCTAATTCCTTCCTCCCACTTCTTGTATTATTGCTGTCATTCATTTTACTTATATATAAGCCTACGTAAGTATACACACACACACACACATATATATATACACACACATAAACATATACAAACAAGATATATACCTAAAGCTACATAATTGAACAAACTTTTCTGATAGGTCAGTTAATAGTAAGAAAAATAAGTTTTTATTTTACTTTTCTACTTATTCCTTCTTCAATGCTCTTCTTTTGTTTAATTAGATCCATGTTTCTGTTATATATTATTTTCCTTCACTCTAAAGAACTTATTTTAACATTTCTTGCAAGACAAGTCTACTGGCAACATATTCCCTCAATTTTTATTTTCTGAGAAAGTCTTTATTTCTTTGTCACTTTTGAAGGATAATTTTGCAGTGTACAGAATTCTAGGTTGGTGGGGTTTTTTTCTCTCAACATTTTAAATATTTCACTCCACTCCCTTCTTGCAAGGAGAAGGTAGAGGTCTTATCTTTTTTCCTCTATAGGCAAAGGTATTTTTACCTTTTGGCTTCCTTTAGGATTTTTTCTTTAATTTGATTTTCTGTAGTTTGAAGATGATATTCCTCAGGCCTAAGTGTAGGGCTTTTTTTGGGGGGTGGGGGAGGGCAGGGTATTTGTCCTACTTGATGTTCTCTGAGCTTTGTGGATCTGTGGTTAGTGTTTGACTATAATTTGGGGAAATTCTTAGGCATTATAGTTTCAAATATTTCTGTTCTTTTCTTTATTCTCCTTCTGGTATTCCCATTATGTGTATGTTACAATTTTTTTTTTTTTGTAGTTACTCTAAAGTCCTTGGATACTTTGTTCTGATTTTTCTCAGTCTTTGCTCTCTTTTCTTTTCAGTCTGAGGATTTTATTGATATCCTCTATATCATAAACTCTTTCTTCATCCAATGTCCAGTCACTAATGTGCTCAGTAAAGGCATTCTTCATTTCTGTTAAGTTTTAAATTTCTAGCATTTCTTTTTGTTTCTTTCTTAGGATTTTCATCTCTCTGCTTATATTGCTCATCTCTTCTTACCTGCTGTCTACTTGATCCAAGAACCCTTAGTGTGTTAATCATAGTAGTTTTAAATTCTTGGTCTGAAAAATCCAACATTCCTACCATGTCTCTTTCTGATGCTTGCTCTGTGTCTCTAAATTGTGTTTTTTGCCTTTTGGTACACCCTGTAACTTTTTCTTGATAGGTGAAAATGATGTACTGGGTAAAAGGAGCTGCCATAAATATGCCCTTAGCAGGACTTTCCTGGCAGTTCAGTGGTTAGGATTCTGCACTTTCACTACTGAAGGCCCAGGTTCAATCCCTGGTTGGGGAACTAGGAACCCACAAGCTGCAAGGTGCAGCCTAAAAAAAAAAAAGAAAAGAAAAGGCCTTAGTAATGTGGTAGTGAGGTGTGGGGGGAAGAACGTGTTCTCGAGTCCTTGATTAGATCTTAGTCTTTCACTGAGCCTGTGTGTCTAATTATGAACTTCAAAAGCATTTCTCAGTTTTTTCTCCCCCTTTAGGTAGGTAGGATGGCTGGAGTTGGGTATTCCTCTTCTTCAGATTAGTTAGGCTCTGATAATACCTCAGCAGGTTAAGCTCTGGTTAACTAGTTTCTCTTAACGCAAGCCTTGTTAAAAAGAACAGAGTGCTCTGGCATATTTCAAAATGTTTCGCTTTTTTTTTTTTTTTTTCATTTCTCCCTTCCAGAAGGCTGAGGGCATTTTTCTCTAATATTTACTACGGGAATCTGGTAAAGCTCCTGGAGGTGGATCTCAGTATATTGTGGACCCTCTATGAGTGGGTCCCCCGGAGTTTTAAACTCTCACTGCTGTCTGCACTGAGCCTCTAGCAATTTGTCACTTATAGTTCAGGTTTTCCTACTCCCGCACTAGTTCCCTAGGGCATTTCCAATCATGAGACTCTGCTCTGGTAAGACAGACTGCCTGTACAATCTTGGGGGCAGTGGCTTGCCCTGTAAACTCACTTCTCTTATGACTCTAAGAAGAGTTGTGGATTTTTCAGCCTGTTCAGCTTTTTACTGATTAGGACAGAGTGGCAACTTCCAAGTTCCTTGGAACCAGGAACTAGGAGTCCCTATTCACTCTTTCAAATAGTTACAGTATATTGTTTTAAAACTCAGCTTAATAGTAGTTAGCTTAATGGAAACTCAATGTAAGAAATAACTTCAAATGGAACTATACAAGGAAGGCAGGCCATTCTGTGTAAGTAATGGTTTGTAGCTCTAGAATTTCTCAAGCAAAAATTAACTACCCATCAGTGATCCCATGAAGAGATTTCTGACATGTGAGAGAAGGGAAAAAAATGACATCTAAGTCAGGGGGCCAAATAAATTTTCATTCACATTGGGAAAAGTGAAAAAGACTAAATGGGAGCACAATAATTATTCTGATGGGTGATAATTGTAAATCTAGACTGCCTCAAGTGAAAAAGGATGTATGGTCACTGAAATTCTTAAGTCCCTTTCAATCTTATGATTTAGAGATTAAGACATGGCAATACATAGCTACATTATTTTCAGAAAGTTTTAATTAGCTTTTATGGGGACTAGATATAGCATGAATTCCTCCTCCAATGAATAGAAAAGTCATGGCTCCGGCAGCAAAAATTTAAGTCCCAAGATTTAAGTCAGATGGACCAAATCTAAAGACCAATTCTGGACCTCTGTCTTTGATGTCATTACCTAAGACTGAAAAGCTGATACTGGAAAATAAAATCATTAAATTAGAAACACAACAATGTTCAAAAAATTAAAATAGGACGTGGCTCCAAATACCGTATCAGAAAATTGCAAAGCATATCAAGAATTAAATTATGAAATTAGCATAGTTATAGATGACCCTTCTAAATACATGGGGAAAATCAAATCTGTATAACTACAAAACTATATATATATAGTAGACAAATAGAGGAACTAAGGAAATAGAGGAAAAATGCAAAGAATCAGAAGGTTCTAACTGCTTAAGATAAATTATTACTTTGTGCTGTCAGCTAGAAAGAAAGCTCCAGGCTACCCAATTTCTTCTTGATTAATTGGCCTCAGGAGGTAATCCTGCTTATTTTTCTCATCACTTGGTAAGAGGTGTAGGCTTGTAAAGCAGAGATTCCTTTAGTCTAGTCCCAGAGCTGTCTGCATTTAAGGAAACACCTAACAGGAATGCATACCCTTATTGAAGCTGCTCTAAAGTATCTAAGGGCAAAGGCACAACTAGAAAGATATCAAAAAGAAGTGATGTGTGAAAAAGGAATCTCTTTTGTACAGCTGTCCTTTTCATTTTAATCATAAAAGGATAGGGTCAAAAATCAAGGCCTTTGTTTTCCATTATTTTAGTCCTGAGTAGCAGGCAAGAGAAAGGTTTAACATTTTTTATTCTTAGGTACTCTAAATTTAAATCATTTCAAACTCTTCCATTTCTTTGAGAAATGTTTATTTGCTTCTGTGAAAAGTGTAGCAATACATGTGATAACAGTACCAATAAAAATTTACAAAACATTTGCAACAAGGATTTCTTTTGAAATAATCATGGGATCTGAAATATGTAATATTTATCACAAGCATTTGCAACAAACTATAGCGGTTATATAAAATGCTGGTAATGTTCCAAAGTAAGTTCCATTGTCATATTCTTTATAACAGACTCAACTTTAATGGGTTAATTACTTTTAAAAGGCTGGTATCTACCAAATAATCCAATTTTTTCTTATTTTATTTTATAAGGAGAACTCTATACCCCCAATTTCTTATTCCAGAAACTCTAGTTTCTAGCTTTTCATAAATTCCCAAATTTAATCTTACATCTCTGACATTTCCCTGCTTGTATTCGTGCATCTTTATCTACACTTGAGGGCATTAGGCTTTTGCTTATAAGGCCAACTGCAGGCTCTCACTGTGTCCTTTTTAGGGCAACGGTTACAGAATTCACTGATACTCCTTTACCTCCATAGTAGCTGATATCACAGCCAAGATATTACTCTCTTCTCAACACTTTCACTAACTTCCTAATGCCAGTAATTTGGTCTTTGTCCCTTGGAGATGGTAGAGCTACCAATCAACATTTCTGTCTAGGCCAAAAATTAAATAATATCGGGAGGTTCATATCTGAATCTCTTCAGCTCTATTTTTACCTCCTAATTCATAAAGCTGAAAATGAGCAATCTTAGAGTCACAGATTTTTTTTTTTTTTTTTTTTTTTTTACCCTCTATTCCACAATGTCAAATGCCTTGACAGAGTGGGAAGCGGGGCTGTGCAGATGTCACAGGGGTGGTTATTTGCTCCCTTGATTGACAGCCTCCTCATGGAGAGTAACAAACACTTCACCAAGTATTATATATTGGGGCCTCTATCCATTCAATTGTTTGTTCAACTCACAGCATGCACAGGCATTTTAAAAATAAAAATATACAATACGCATTACTCCAGGCCGAGAGGAGAGTGAATAACAAAACAATGTGTACTGCCCTCAAGAAGATGACAATCCAATGGCGTACAAAACATTAAATGATTATATAAATAGTTATTAGGATGTGTCTGAATGAAAAATAAAAGATGCTTCTGTAAAGTAAATAATGAGTTCCCTGAGGAAGTGACTTTTAAAGTGCAACCTGGAGGATAAATCGATGCTAAACAAATGGAGAGAGCAGAATGTCGAAAAGCCTAGCAAAGATTCCAAGTCAGGAGGTGGACGATGAGGTGGATACACATACCAAAGATCTGGGGGGGGGCCTTGTAGTTTTATGTTGTTATTCATGTACCCCTATCACCTCTATTATGTTTACAAATTATGACACGTTTTTAGAGGGAAATGTCTTACGTTTTAGTACCTTTGAGTATTTTATTTTTTTCTTTTTTGAATCAGGGCTTATATCACTTTGCATTTCTTTATGTATAGCCAGCCCTGACTCCCTAAGCTGTGTAGAGAATAAATTAGGTGAAAATAAGTATAGAGGCAGAAAAAATATCTGAATAACCTCAATGTTGCATCCTTCCAGTAAAAAAAAGTCAAAATCTTTAATTTCCCCTGACTTGGGCTGCTACCCTCCAGAGCAGATGCATATTAATGAGGCCTTTAATCAGGGCATTTCTAGTTCTAGACCACTAGATTACATATGCACCTAAACTTTTCAGTTGGTGTGGTCAATTATTTGCATAATAATTCTCAATTATTCTCAAAATTAATTCTTAAAAATATTTCAATATAACAATTTTTAAATTACTTTTTATAAAATATACAACATATTATTCAAATTGAATACAACTAAATTGAATTTTAAGATTAAGAAGAAAAAGCATATTTTAAGAGGTTATGGAGGAAGTTTATGATGTAGAAATAGATGCCACATGTGTAGAATCCACTTGTGAATTTTTTTAACATATGACAAGGCCAGAGAAGTGAGTGTGAAAACTAAAAGATGATATTGCTTTAATTATGACTACATTTACAAAAATTTAAATAATGTTTCAAGGTGAATATTTGAGTACCAGAACTATTTGACATATTGTTCTATGGATCTCATTACTTTCCATAAGATGAGGAAAAGAAATATTTGTTTCTAGGTTTCAAAAGTCAGATATTTTGGCATCTTCTATAAATTAATGCTTGATACCTTTTATAAATTGCTTCTGCATCCTCAATCCAAAGTTAGAAAAATACCTTTAATCCAAAATGCATTTTCTTTACTCCAAATCTTCTCTAAGTCTATAAATATTGTGCGTTACCTTATATAATGCTTTATTTTTCCAACAAGCATGTTTCTAAATAAAAATTGCTTTTTAGATTACAGACCACAAAGCAAGACACAGCACATGTAGGATATATTATAAACTGATGTCCACAGAATGTCATTTTTCTATTCATATTCTACAAGGCAAGGTATAGTCTGTCTCTGCTTTTATGTCTCTTCAGAACAACAGAACAAGGTGGAATGACTATCTTGTGATTAGAATATGAAGAAAGGAATATTACATTAAAAATAAAATAGCATGTAGAAAAAATAAAAGGAAAGAAATCAGGAGAAAAAAATCAGAAGAGTAGTAAGAAAAAAAAATCATATCACAGAATCTCTCCCTTTCTTTTTTGCTTATTCAACTATTACTCAGTGCCTATTCACTGCTCCTCTTTGGAATAGGCACTTATGAAATATGCACAAATAAAATACTGATCTTGGCCTTGAGACTTCCTCTCTAGTCAGAAGGTTGTGTGGCAGGTCTTATAGCACATTTTGAACAGTGGCAATACCTCATGCAAAGCACAGATCTCTCAGAAGGTTGTCAATTCATCCCAACAACCATTTTTTTCCATAAAAGATGCAAAAAGTCAGTATGATTTCAAAGGACATTATAATTTAGAGGTAATTATACTTAAATATATTTATTTAAACCTGATTTATCTAAATAATCAAAATATAATTTAAAAGTAATAACCTTTACTCACTTAGAGGCTTTTAAAAATATAAATATCAGAACTTTAGATTATGGAAATATCAATGAAGAAACACTTTTATTCCACATTCTTGACTCTAGATTAACTAGCCCTCTCCATTCTCTCTATGCGAGATACTGACTATACGTTAGTGCCTTGACTTTGGCGGTGGCTCTCCAGCCTGTCAACACAACTCAGTGGCTTCCAGCTGACTTGAATGCAATTAATAGACTGTTATGTGTGTTCCTCAAACTGTTTTATATTAGATAAACATGTTATTCTAATTACATATTGTAATTAATACTACTTTAACTAAAAACGTTATTTCTATGGTAACAAAGTTGTATGTTTTGGAATGGTTTAATAAAGATGAGCCAATTTTAAACTTGCTATCTAATTAGGTGTGGGTGGCATGATCGTAAAAGTTTGAGAAAAATAAAATATTTAAATAATTCCACATGTGCTCTCTACAAGGATAACAAGCAAATTTGTGATTTTCCATTAAAAGTGATAAAATAATTCTGCAGGCAGATTGTTTTATATTCTATCTTAAGATTCTGGGTCTGCTGTGAAAAATCAAAAAAGAGTGCATTGTGGGTGTAGTTTACACACCAAAGATGACAGAATTTTTTAATCAACAGATTTATATTTTTTAAAAAATCTTGACCATTCACAAAACAATTGATAAATAAAATGTACATTTTTACATTTTAAGATAAAACAAAATATTTGATCATGAATATTTTTTATCCTGTATTTTAATCTTTGTTTCTAAATTAACTGATTATTCACCCTAAAGATGTCACACAAAACTACTAGAGCTCATCAATGAAGTCTATAACATTGCAGGATACATAATTCATTTACAGAAATCTGTTGCATTTCTGTACACTAACAGTGAACTATCAGAAAGAGAAATTAAGAAAACAATAAATCTAAGAGGGTAAAAGATCTGTAATTGGAAAACAATGACACTGATTTAAGAAAATTTGAAGACAACACAGATGGAAAGATAAACCATGATCATGAATCAATGTTGTTAAAATGACCATACTACCAAGGCAATCTATAGATTCAATGTAATCTCTATCAAAATACCAATGGCATTTTTCACAAATCTAGAACAAATAATTCTAAAACGTGTATGGCAACACAAAAGACCATGAATAGCCAAAGCAATCTTGAGAAAGAGGAACAGAGCTGGAGTCACTTTCTCCAACTTCAGAATATACTCTAAGGCTACAGTAATCAAAATAGTATGCTACTGGCACAAAAAGACACATAGATCAGTGGGACAGAGAGTCCAGAAATAAATACGCACACTTATGGTCAATTAATCTATGACAAAGGAGGCAAGAATATATAATGGGGAAAAAGTCTCTTCAATAAGTGGTGCTGGGAAAACTGGACAGATACTTGTAAGAGAATAAAATGGGGACATTTTCTCACACCATATACAAAAATAAACTCAAAATGGATTTTTAAAAACCTAAATGTAAGACCTGAAACCATAAAACTCCTAGAAGAAAATACAGGCAGCACACTCATTGACATGAATCGTAGCAATATATATTTTTTAATGTCTCTCCTAAGGCAAAGGAACTAAAAGCAAAAATTAAGAAATGGGATCTAATTAAACTTAAAAAGCTTTTTCACAGCCAAGGAAACCATCAACAAAAGGAAAAATCAACCTACTGAATGGGATAAGGTATTTTCAAATGATAAAACCTATAAGGGGTTAATATCAAAAATACATAAACACCTCATACAACTCAATATAAAAAAAAAATTTAAAAATGGGCAGAAGACATGAACAAACATTTTTCCAAAGAAGACATACAGGTACATGGAAAGATGCTCAACATCTCTAATCAGAGAAATGCAAATCAAAACCACAATGAAATTTCACCTGTCAGAATGGCTATCATCAAAAGACCACAAATGACAAATGTTGGTAAGGATGTAGAGAAAAGGGAACACTTACACACTGTATGTGGGAATGTACATTGGTGCAGCCACTATGGAAAACAGTATGGAGACTCCTCAAAACACTAAAAATAGAACTAACATATTATCTAGCAATTCCACTCCTGGTTATACATCCAAAGAAAACAAAAACTCTATTTCAAAAAGATATATGCACCCCAAGGTTCATAGCAGCATTATTTACAATAGCCAAGCTATGGAAGCAACACAAGTGTCCATCAAGAAATGACTGGATAAACAAAATGAAAGACACAGAGACACACACAGACAGACAGACAGACAGACACACACACACACACACACACACACACACACAAACAGTGGAATAGTACTCAACCATAAAAAAGAAATTTTTCCATTTGCAACAACATGGAAGGAGATGGACCTGGAGAGTATTATGCTTAGTGAAATAAGTTAGAGAAAGATAAATACTGTGTGTTATCACTTATATGTGAAATCTAAAAAATAAATGAATGAACATAACAAAATAGAAACAGACTACAGATATAGAGAACAAAGTAGTGGTTACCAGTGGGAGACAGAAGAGGAAAGTAATAAGTTGGGGGGTAGGAGATTAAGAAATACAAACTCTTATGTGTAAAATAAATAAGTTACAAGGATACATTGTACAACACAAGGAATATAGCCAATATTTTATAATAACCTTAAATGAAGTAAAATCTACAAAAATTTTACACTGCTATATTGTATGCCTGAAACTAATGCATTATAAATCAACCCTACCTTAATAAAAAATAAAAAAGTTTATAGTTTCAGAAAAAAATAAATTGGTCATTTACTTGTTCTAATAGCATCAGTAAAAGAGTATTGTAATAGAAATAATGATTTAGTTCTAGACATATACAGAGATGAAATATTAGAGAGAGTACACATACTCCATTTTAAAAGATTTCCTTGGAGACCTTCAAGATGGTGAAGGAGTAAGACGTGGAGATCAACTTCCTCACTACAAATACATCAATACATCTACCATTTTAAAAGATTTCCTTGGAGACCTTCAAGATGGTGAAGGAGTAAGACGTGGAGATCAACTTCCTCACTACAAATACATCAGAAATACATCTACGTGTGGAACAACTCCTACAGAACACCTACTGAACACTGGCAGAAGACCTCAGACTTTCCCAAAGGCAAGAAACTCCCCATGTACCTGGGTAGGGCAAAAGAAAAAAGAAAGAACAGAGACAAAAGAATAGGGAGAGGACCTGCACCTCTGGGAGGGAGCTGTGAAGGAGGAAAGGTTTTTGCACACTAGGAAGGCCCTTCACTGACGGAGACGGGGAGGGTGGCTGGGGGGAAGTTTCAGAGCCACGGAGGAGAGTGCAGCAAAAGGGATGCAGTGGGCAAAGTGGAGAGCTTCCCACACAGAGGATTGGTGCCCACCAGCACTCACCAGCCTGAGAGGCTTGTCTACTCACTGGCCAGGATGGGTGGGGGCTGAGAGCTGAGGCTCCGGCTTCAGGGGTCAGATCCCAGGGAGAGGTCTGAGGCTGGCTGCGTGAACACAGACTGAAGGGGGCTAGTACATCACAGCTAGCTGGGAGGGAGTATGGGAAAAAGTCTGGACCTGCCTAAGAAGCAAAAGACAATTATTTTGGGGTGCACGAGGAGAGGGGATTCAGACCACCGCCTAAACGAGCTCCAGAGATGGGAGTGAGCCACAGCTATCAGCCTGGACACCAGAGACAGGCATGAGACGCTAAGGCTGCTGCTGCAGCCACTAAGAATCCTGTGTGCAAGCACAGGTCACTATCCACACCTCCCGTCCTGGGAGTCTGTGCAGCCCACCACTGCCAGTGTCCCGGGATCTAGGGACAATTTCCCAGGGAGAAGACATGGTGCGCCTCAGGCTGTTGCAACATCATGCCAGCCTCTGCCACTGCAGGTTTGCCCATTCTGTACCCCACCCTCCCCTGAGCCTGACTGACCCAGAGCCTCCTAACCAGTTGCGACTTTAAACTAGTCCTGTCTGAGCAAAGAACAGATGCCCTTAGGGAACCTACACACAGAGACAGGGCCAAATCCAAAGCTGAACCCCAGTAACTGTGCAAACAAAGAAGAGAAAGAGAAATTTCTCCCAGCAGACTCAGGAGCAGTGGATTAAATCCCCACAATCACCTTGGTGTACCCTGCATCTGACTGAACCAGGAAAAAATACAAAATATAAACAGACAAATCACAAGCACTAAAATTGAGAGTGTGATTAAAAATCTTCCAACAAACAAAAGCCCAGGACAAGATAGCTTCAGAGCCGAATTCTATCAAACATTTAGAGAACAGCTAACACCTACCATTCTCAAACTCTTGCAAAATACAGCAGAGGGAGGAACACTCCCAAACTCATTCTACAAGGCCACCATCACCCTGACACCAAAACCAGGCAAAGATGTCACAGCGAAAGAAATCTAGAGGCCAATATCACTGAGGAACATAGATGCAAAAATCCTCAACAAAATACTAGCAAACAGAATCCAAGAGCACATTAAAAGGATCATACACCATGATCAAGTGGGGTTTATCCCAGGGATGCAAGGATTCTTCAATATACACAAATCAATCAACATGATACACCATATTAACAAACTGAAGAATAAAAACCATATGATCATCTCAATAGAGGAAGAAAAAGCTTTTGACAAAATTCAACACCTATTCATGATAAAAACCCTCCAGAAAACAGGCATAGAGGGAACTTAACTCAACATAATAAAGGCCATATATGACAACTCACAGCCAACATTGTTCTCAATGGTGAAAAACTGAAACTATTTCCATTAAGATCAGGAACAAGACAAGGTTTTGCACTCTCACCACTATTATTCAACACTGTTTTGCAAATTTTAGCCACAGCAATCAGAGAAGAAAAAGAAATAAAAGGAATCCAAATTGGAAAAGAATTAAAGCTGTCATTGTTTGCAGATGAGATGATACTATACACAGAGAATCCTAAAGATGCTACCAGAAAACTACTAGAGCTAATCAGTGAATTTGGTATAGTAGCAGGATACAAATTTAATGCACAGAAGTCTCTTCCATTCCTATACACTAATGATGAAAAATCTGAAAGAGAAATTAAGGACACACTCCCATTTACCACTGCAACAAAAAGAATAAAATACCTAGGAATAAACCTACCTAATGAGACAAAAGACCTATATGCAGAAAACTGTAAGACACTGATGAAAGAAATTAAAGATGATACAAACAGATGGAGAGATATATCACGTTCCTGGATTGGAAGAATCAACATTGTGAAAATGACTATACTAGCCAAAGCAATCTATAGATTCAATGCAATCCTTATCAAACTACCAGTGGCAGTTTTCAAAGATCTAGAACAAAAAATTTCAAAATTGGTATGGAAACACAAAAGAACCCGAATAGTCAAAGCAATCTTGAGAAAGAAAACCGGAGCTGGAGGAAGCAGGCTCCCTGACTTCAGACTACACTACAAAACTGCAGTAATCAAGACAGTATGGTACTGGCACAAAAATAGAAATATAGATCAACAGAACACGACAGAAAGCCCAGAGATAAACCCACGCACATGCGGTCACCTTATTTTTGATAAAGGAGGCAAGAACATACAATGGAGAAAAGACAGCCTCTTCAATAAGTGGTGCTGGGAAAACTGAACAGCTACATGTAAAAGAATGAAATTAGAACACTCCCTAATGCCATCCAAGAAAATAAACTCAAAATGGATTAGAAACCTAAATGTAAGGGCAGACACTATAAAACTCTTAGAGGAAAACATAGGAAGAATAGTCTTTAACATAAATCACAGCAAGATCTTTTCTGACCCACCTCCTAGAGGAATGGAAACAAAAACAAGAACAAACAAATGGGACCTAATGAAACTTAAAGTTTCTGCACAGCAAAGGAAACTATAAACAAGACGAAAAGACAGCTTTCAGAATGGGAGAAAATATTTGCAAATGAATCAACAAAGGATTAATCTCCAAAATATATAAAAAGCTAATGCAGCTCAGTATTAAAAAGCAACCCAATCAAAAAATGGGCAGAAAACCTAAATAGACATTTCTCCATAGAAGACATACGGATGGCCAAGAGGCACATGAAAAGCTGCTCAACATCACTAATCATTAGATAAATGCAAATCAAAACTACAATGAGGTATCACCTCACACCAGTTAGAAATGGCATCTTCAGAAAATCTACAATCAACAAATGCTGGAGAGTGTGTGGAGAAAAGAGAACCCTCTTGCACTGTTGGTGGGAATGTAAATTGATACAGCCACTATGGAGAGCAGTATGGAGGTTCCTTTAAAAACTAAAAATAGAACTACCATACGACCCAGCAATCCCATTACTGGGCATATACCCTGCGAAAACCATAATTCAAAAAGAGTCATGTACCACAATGTTCATTGCAGCTTTATTTACAATAGTCAGGACATGGAAGCAACCTAAGTGTCCACTGACAGATGAATGGATGAAGAAGATGTGGCACATATATACAATGGAATATTAGCCTTAAGAAGAAATGCAATTGAGTTATTTGTAGTGAGATGGGTGGACCTAGAGTGTATCATACAGAGTGAAGTAAGTCAGAAAGAGAAAAACAAATACTGTATGCTAATACATATACATGGAATCTAAAAAAAAAAAATTGTTCTGCAGAACCTAGAGGCAGGACAGGAATAAAGATGCAGACGTAGAGACTGGACTTGAGGACACAGGGAGGGAGAGGGGTAAGTTGGACAAAGTGAGAGAGTGCCATGGACATATATACACTACCAAATGTAAAACCGATAGCTAGTGGGAAGCAGCCCCATAGCACAGGGAGTTCAGCTCGGTGATTTGTGACCACCTAGAGGGGTAGGATAATAAGAGTGAGAGGGAGACCCTAGAGGGGTTGGATAATGAGGGTGAGAGGGAGATGCAAGAGGGAGGAGATATGGGGATATAGGTATATGTAGAGCTGATTCACTTTATTATAAAGCAGAAACTAATACACCACTGTAAAGCAATAATACTGCAATAAAGATGTTAACAAAAGAGATATTCTTGTCTAAAATATATATTTCATCCACATTTTTAAGGTAGTTTTAACTGTGCCTTAAAATTGAATGCCTATTACTGTTTGCACAAAGGTTGGAAGATGTGGATCTTAAAACATTAAAAGAAATTTTAAATATTCTTCAAAAGACGTTTCCAGCTTGTAACGGTAGACAATATAGGAACTGATAGACCTGTCAAAACCTTTCCTCGATAAAAATCATTTGGTGCTCTTGGAAGTTTTCCCACCAATCTATATACACAACAGTAGAATTATTAGCATCGAATATGAATACTTTTATATTTTAAAAATATTAGCCAGGGCTTCCCTGGTGGCGCAGTGGTTGGGAGTCTGCCTGCCGATGCAGGCGACGCGGGTTCGTGCCCCGGTCCGGGAGGATCCCGTGTGCTGCGGAGCGGCTGGGCCCGTGAGCCACGGCCACTGACCCTGCGCCATGGCCGCTGAGCCTGCACGTCCGGAGCCTGTGCTCCACAACGGGAGAGGCCACAACAGTGAGAAGCCCGCATATCGGAAAAAAAAAAAAAATTATCCAAAGCTAGAGTCAGCCTCTCTTTTAAAATTTTTATATTTGGTTATATAGATTTAAACTACCTACTACATGGTAGGATACGTCACCATGTGTTTCCCAAGAACTTAATAATTCTTACTTTGCTTTCACGTGTCCTTAGCAATTTAACACCAAATTCCTACTTGACAGATTTCTTAATTTCTGCAGCATCTCATCTCCTATTCTGTCCCCTTCTTTCTGCTCCACATAAACCTAGATACAGGATAAGACAGTAGTTCTCACACCGTACCCTATGTCAGAATCACCTAGAGGCCTCCTTCAAGCACAGAAAGCTAAGCTCTACTCAGAGTTTCTAATTCATTACATCTGGTTAAGCCCTGATAATTTGTATTTCTAACAATTTCCCAGGTGATGCCGATGTTGCTGTTCCAGGCACATATGTTGAGAATCACTAAAATATAAGAATTTTTCCTTGATTTCCCCCAAATCATTCATACAAAGCATTTGCTTATTTGGTATACTCCATTAAAGACTGTGCCAAAGACTTTTTATTACACCTGCATGTATAAATTAATACTGAATAGTAAATCTCTGGATTCTAATAGATTCTTTGGCCACATTATAATGAATTTCTTACGATCCTTTATTTACCATGAGTACCAGCTTTCCCCACTCCAGCTTGGTGATCTCCTTTTCTTTTACCTTCTCCCCTCTTGCTGTTTGATCCAGTACCAACATTCTTCTTAACTCTTTATAAAGATAACTTTAACACTGTTTACACATCATCTTTACAAACCATCAGTTCAGGGATCAAAACTCCTCATGCAAAATGGACTTTCAAAGTATTTGGGTGGATGGGGGCAAGCCTCCTAAAAGATTAATACCACCTAATTCAATAACATCTTTCACTTTTCTATAAAAAGATGATGAGTTCAGGTTTGTTCATTTAGAATGCTACTCTTGTAATGTGGGACTGAGATAATAGAAAACTAGTACCTGCCTCTTTTTGTGAACTCAGGGATGGTAGGAAGTAACCAACTCCCTGGTGAATGAAAGAGAGAAATGCATTTTGGGGGGCAGTTATTACAGTGGTGGCACAGCTGGTAGCAGACTTGATTCAACTGGGTCACTATTGGATTCATTAGTGTCAACATATTCATAAAAAGTGGACAAAGTCCAGTCAATTCTGCATATGAATGAGCCAAGAGAAGAGCAACCTACAAAATAAGATGAAAAACTTGCCACTAAGCTGAAGGATGGGTAGACAAGGTTACCCGTACAAATTCACCAGGACGGTGGAGGAGACACACTCCCTTATAATGACTACATTACACTTGTAGGAAACAAGTTCTTGGACATTTGATGGAAACAACTAATAATCCCACCTACCAAGTATAATAACATTTTTATTCTGACGTATGCATGAGTAGGTGTATTTGAAGGTTGATTCCAGTTTATAGCAATAATTTCACTTTCATATTGAAAAATATTTTAAATAATCACATAAAGAATTTTTACATGTTTTAAAGCATATTATAAATCTTTGGCCCAAGGCCTCTTACCTGTTTCCACCAGGATTCCTCAAGGGGAGAAGAGAGTGAATTTTTGCAGCAGGAAGTCTGAGGACAAAATCCAATGCAGCAGTAAGCATGCTATTCCTTTGAAATAACATAATATATCCTAAAGTTTCATTGTAAGTTGGTATCTTCCTGCGTAATATATTTATTTTTGACTTAATATCAGTTTAATCAGGAAAAGATGTTTGCTCTCACGTTGGTATTAACCTTGGAACTGAATTGCATTCAAAGACATAACTTACTGTCAGTTAATGCAATGGAAAAGCAAGTTAAATATTTATTAATCTTTCTTAGAGAATGCCAAATGGATATCCTAGCTATAACACATAAACAAACAAACTTGCTGAGTCGACTTACTTCTTTCTCACCTTCCATAGTAGCTTTTTCCCAGAATCCTCTTCTTTCCCCAGATGTAGAAATTCACTGAAGTTAATTACCCACCATGATTCAGCTGGTTTGCAGCAGGTCTATGAGAGATCGTAAGAAAGATGAGGTCTAGCAATGCCCCAGCTGTACTTTCCTTTGTAATAATCTGCTGGTTTGCAACACTAATTATAGGGACAATATCCTTTTTGAGACTGAATTTTTATCTTATTATTTTTATTTCCTTGCAAGTACAATGTTTAGGTTTGGATTCAAAAGTCCTTAATGTTAATTTTGGCTGTTTCATTTACTAGGTGTGTAATGTTAGGTAAATCTCACAATTTCTCTAAATTTCTTGTTTGCTCTTACATGAATACAGAGCTAACATAACAGGACCCTCAAGTTAGTTAATAAGTATGAAAATGTGTGTAAGGTAAAATACTAAACAATTTAAGTTATTATTTCTGAATATTATACAGGAATGCAAGAGCAATCACATAAACATGAAAGTATGGTGATAAAAATCATGTGTATTTTCTAAAATATAGTAGGGCTTAATGGAATTTTAAGACTACAATTTATATATATAGCAGAAAAGAGAAAGTCTTGACATAATACATGAATGAGAATATAATATTTAAGTAGTGTTGCCTATTCCAACCTGAAAAAATAAAGCATTTTGCCATTTGCAATATTTATAAACTTTAAAAAATCAGAATTTTTATAGAATTAAATAAGATAAATTGAGTGTCAGAAGTCAAAATCACTCAGGTTGAGACATTTTAAAAACACACATTGAGATCAGTGTTTTTAAATCAATATAATTTCAACAAATGTCTTCTATTAATGACTGCCAATTCTACTTTACTAGCTTGTTGATATAAAGCCATTTTTCTCTACTTTTATCATCCACTGGAATCATCTGGAGAGATTGTTGAACCACAGATCTCTGGGCCCTACTGGGTATTTTTCATTCAATGCATCTGTGCTGAGTTGTTTTTTTTTTTTTTTTTTTCAGTACACGGGCCTCTCACTGCTGTGGCCTCATCCGTTGCGGAGCACAGGCTCCGGACACGCAGTCTCAGCGGCCATGGCTCACGGGCCCAGCCGCTCCGCAGCATGTGGGATCTTCCTGGACCGGGGCACGAACCCGCGTCCCCTGCATCGTCAGGCGGACTCCCAACCACTGCGCCACCAGGGAAGCCCTGTGCTGAATTTTTAACACTTTCCTAGGTGATTCTAAGGTCGCTGGTTTGGGGACTACACTTTGAGGACCACAGATATGAACGCTAATGGATTTACAATGATGAAGCAAAGCACAGAGGAATGGCTATTGAATGCTATGAAGAATCTCATTCCAATGTTCACCACAGGTGCATTGTGCTCTTAGAGGTATATAGGGTACGTTGTTCATTCTTCTCAACTGTGCAATAGATATGTATTATTATTCTCAAGATACATGATTTACTCTGACTATACAGTATTCCTTGTGGAATGCAAACTAAGTGTACAAACTGCTGAGAAGATCTCTGGCTGATTTTGCTTTGCACTCCACTTTTTAAAATATTGTGTTTTCACATCAGTTTTATGCACCAATAACTTAAGGCTCAAGAACACTATTACTCTAAGCGTATACTTTGGTATGTTATAAGTCAGGATACAGAGTCAGCTACTATAAGAAAGAGGCCTAAAAATACAGTTGAGTAAATAAACTAGAAGTTCGTGCCTTTCTCATTTTAGAATATAAGTGTAGGCAGGCTCTGGCTGATGACTACTTCTGGGCCAGCCAGCTCTACACAAAACATGACTCCATCTCTGTATCAAAGTTTGCATCTGCAGTTGTGGTTCCTTGGTCAGAAGAAGAGGAAAAAGTGGAGTCAGGACACACAACTTGTCTTTAAGTTGAAGACGACCAGTGAATTGTGCACATCACTTCTATTTAAATAGCATTGGTAAGAACTTAGGTAGACACACCTGACTGCAAGAGAGGCTGGGAAATAAGCCCAGCTCAAACCCAGGGAGACTGGGGAGCAAGTGAAGAGGGAGAAGGGAGGGGTAGATTCCACTACTAAAATGAAAAAGGGTGAGAATGGATCCTGGGGGACAATGTAACAGTGTCTACTACAGGTGGGAATGTAACAGGTGAAATAAAGCAGTTGCAACTTTCGTGGAAATAAAAGACCTTGAATAGATTTAACGGTTTAAAACATTTCTGAAGGAGGCAACTTGCCTAAAGAGGATTGCAGTATTTTAAATTTAACATTCCAGAGATGAATTAATGTTGTACTTTATTTTTAAAGAAAACAATTTAACTTTAGAAAAGACACTTCTCTTCTTTCCCTGGATGGTTATATGTTTCTGTGTATGGGTATGTGTTGAGGAGGTGAAAGGAGAAAATAGTGATAATATTGTGAAGTATTTTCCCTTTTATTTATGAAAAAATACGATTCATATATCTAATAATAAAGAGAAAATTTTATTTTATTTCATTGTTGATAAGTAGAAGTTGAAATTATAGTAGAATTTTAAAGACCAACTTTTTTCCCTATTTTTATGTGTTTAAATATGTGCTAGGAGACTTATGTGAAAGCATGCATCGTTGCAGCTCTAGTTCCTTCACATAAACCAGTCTAATCACCTTTATTTTTGCCTAAATGAATGTCCTGTTCAAAAGTGATTTTTATTACCTTTCTCTACCGCTATTTTTTTCCTCACTGTTCTTACACCTAGATTTCATTCTCACTCCTCTGAAGAGATTAAAATTTAAAAGTTCATTAAAGAAACTTGCCCATATGTTTCACTAAAGCAAGGTAAACTGGTATTTATAGGCACACTGACCTCTTTTCCACTGAGAAAACAAGGAATCATGTTAGTAGAACAAGAGCCTAAACTATACAGTCTGTTCTACAGTGCATTTAATTGTAAGGGTGGGTCATGAATATCTGAGTATGTGATTTCTTCTGAGAAAGTCACAGGACATTTATATATCAAAATAATAATATTTGTCTCAACTTTTATGGCTTTGTAGAATTACAGGGTATAGAATAGCTCCTTCCAGGTGTATAAACTTCCTCCTGTGAAATCTGACACTTTACATAGTGCTTTAACACCTATAAACTCCAGAGGTAGTGACAGTTTTCTGTACTTTTGTACAATATTCCATTAGCAAAATCTTGTTTCATATATGTGAAAAGCTGAGAAGAAAGATAGGACACCATGACAAGATCTGATTCACGTGATCGTCTGAGCTGTGTGACAGACTGGGAGCAGTGTTGTTACATATATTTTACCACATAAAAAGCTGGAAAGCTGACTACGGCAACAGTGATGGCACTGCCCTGCCTCCATCACTGGTGAAATTCTGGCTCAACTCTTGCAGAAACTACAGAAAGCATCACCAACCATTCCCTTTCAAATCATGGTAAGAGTTTTAAACTCCAACCCAGCACAGTGTACATTATCTCTGCAGTGATTCTGCATCTGCTTAGGGAAGAAACTCCGATAAACAGTTGACTCAGGTAAACATGTGTCCCCATGAGAAAAATTAGTGGGCCAAAAATTCCTTTTTAAATCTACATATAGAAATAGGATGGAGAATGGGACAGCCAACCACTCAGAACAATAAAAAAATGTTGACTTTGGTGATATGGAAAATGTTGATGATGTGATAAAATATCATGAATTGCACAGTATTAATTACAACTCACATTCAAATATATCTATAGCAATATCTATAACATTTATACCAATATCTGTATCTATAACGATGATCACTTCGAATTAAGCATCAAGCCAGGAAAGACTGCATTTATCTAATCAACAAGCTGCAGGTGCATAGTAGTGAAAAGTTGAAGAAAAGTTCTTCAAATTTAAGGATGGATTATTATCATGATGACCTCATGTCTGATGGCAACTATCAATCAACTCTCTAGAGTTTTTTCTTTAAAATATCAGGTTTTATAATTGTCCTCAAAAAGTAGTTTAATTATCTGTAGAAAGGATAGTTGATCTGGAAAATTAAGAATGTTGTTCCAACTATGAATATTATATGGCTTGTGGAGCCTTTAAAAAACTATTATTTCTGAAAATATAAAATTGCCCAAGGTAACTATTGTCTACATTGTAAAGGAGTAAACAGGCAAAAAAAAAAAAAAATGCAATGCTGAGATAACCAAAGGAGATGTTTAATGGTATTGCATATGAAAGTTATGGCATCAATATTTCTGTGTAATGGGTGGTCTGTTTTTATATATAACTCATACCTAACCTAGAATGTAATCCAAAATCAAAAGACACTGCAGAATACTATCTTCCATTGTTCTTGCAACATACAAAGGCAAAAAAGAAGAAAAAGGGGGAGTAGGAAGAAGAGGCAGAAGAGGCAGATGAGAAGAAGGCAAAGCAGCAGAAGAGGAAGAGGAGGAGGATAGGAAGGAGAATAAAGCATGAAACTAAAAGGAATAGAGGACAGAGATTAGAGAAGGACTGAAAGCCCCAGAGTCACAGAAGTAGTGAAAAAAAATCTATTGAGAAACAAAAGGCAATACATGCCTAGATCTGCCTGATCCAGGGAAGTGAAATCTATTTAACAACACACGTGTTAAGAAGTTTGGAATAAATTTGAATTATTGCTGTGGGAAGGCAGTTTCTTTATAGAAGAGCTTGGTATCTTACTTAGGGATCTATTAAAATACAGGAAACTACTACCTGATGCAAGCAGTATAAGCCATGTTTAAAATCACTAATATTTTGTGAGCATTTTCTGTGTTCTTGCCTCTGTGGAAAGTGCCTTAAGAGTATTACTTGTTTAGTTTCCATAAAACCCTACGAGGTAGAAAACTGAGTAAAAGTAATACACAATGAGGCAAGTTTCGGTAAAAGTGGAGCCTGATCTAGACTTCTCCGATTGATAATTGAGCTGAAATCTGGAGACTGAGCAGGAGTTAAGGAATGAAAATGGTTGGACAGTCTTTGCAGAGGGAAATGATATAGTATATGCAAAGGTTCTGTGGTGACAGGGAGTATGCCTTCTTCAAGAAACTGAAAGAAATCAATTTGCCTGAAACAAATTTAGCTAAGGAAAGAATAATGTGTGAGAATGGAAGAACATTGTTACAGGCTATAGAAATCTTAACAGTCTCAACATGTTTAACAGTCTCTTAAAGTCTTGTCATGTTATAATAATACAATATTAGAAATACCCAGTATTGTTCTAGGTTGTTTTTTTTAATACCATAAGAAAAACTTCACACAAAAAATATTAAGACAATTTTTCATAGGCTTATTAACTTAATATCCCAATGGTTATTTTCAGTCCCTACTTTATTAAAATATAATTATTTTTGTTTTGGCTAATTCATGTGAAGTTTTTCTCCCATATTTGGATCTTTGTCCTCCAACCTTATTTGCCTACATTGCATAGCTAAGCTTTATTCCCTTTTTCCTGTTAATAAACCTCCTGGCCCATGAAATCATTAGCATTAATATGTCCAGCATTTACATCTAATATTTATAAAATAGCACTTATTTAGAAAACAAGGGTATATCACTAAGTAAAATTACACTTGAGGAGAACTAATTATTCATCTATGGAGAACTTTGAAGTTAAGTAATATATTAAAAGATAATAATTTTAAATGGGAAACACAGAGAGACAGAGAAGTGGAGGATCTCACTTGAAATTAACATAGGATATGTTCTAGTAGATAAAAACATAGTATCCTCTAATTTCAGAGAGATTAAAACAGAGACAATTACTTTGATCATTACTTGTCAATCAGAAATGTGGGCACTTGAAAGTACTACCATGACCACTGCCACCACCAAATCCCCATTTCTCATTACCAACAATCTGCATTATCTGGTAGGAAATCTTATACAACACAAACTTTGATATTCATTGAATCAGCGGGAGCTCTTGTTAAAATGCATATTCTGATTCAGCAAGTGCTGGGAGTAGCTGAGATATGTATCTCTGACAGACTTCCAAATGTTGCTAATGCTGCTGGTCAGTGGACCACATTTTGAGTAGGGAAGCCAATAATTCACATTCCATTTTCCATGACAGCATCAAAATGGAATAATACATACATATTTTATTGTGAACTCCGGGTGGAAAGGAGGTAGTCATGAGTAGAATTTTGACTAGTATCACTCAGTCCTGAGGGTCAGAGTACAGCAAAGAGGATACAGGAACAAGTGGACGGAGAAAAGCAGTATTGCTGCTACTTACTCCACTTGCTTCTTAACAGAATAATGATAGGGACACTTTGAAGTCCAAAAGATATAACTTTCTTCGATACTCCATTCGGAGTGATACTTGTATCAAACTTAGAAGACAAGCAAATCAAAAATTTACCTTATTATGAGGTTATAAAATTAAAAAGAGTTAACATTTATTTATTGCTTCAGATGTTCCAGATATTAAGTTTGGTGTGTCATATGGATTGTCTCATTTATTCTTGACCACAACCCCCTGGGATAAATTAAATGATTATTTCATTGTAATGTTGAGGAAATTAAGGCACAGAGAAGTTAAATCACTTACTCAATGGGCAGTAAGTGGAATGTTTGTAACTACATAGTCTGATATCTCATATAAATACTTACGATAATTACTTTCTATGACATCTTTGGATTAAATAGAACTAAAACACTTGTACCCATCATAACTGAATTCATCTTTCTTCTGGGGGTTAGGTTATGGCATTGCCCTCTAAAGCCCGTGTCAAGTTAATTCTTGCTAAGATAATGTATTTATCTGTTCCTTAGAAGAGAGCAAAACTTTAAAGGAATGGGACTTAGAGCAGAGAGGCTGGAAAACTATATTGGAGTACATAGAAGTTATTCTGTGTATTTAAATACACAAGCTTTGTTCTTCTCTTATTTTTTTTCCAACCTTTACTTTCCTTACCATTTTTTTTCATCTTTTTAAAAAGCTTTCTTAAATTACTTTTGCAATAAGACAGGATGTAGCTAAATAAATGCAAAATCAAATAATTGCACATTTTGCCCACACAAAATGAGCAATTTACTGAGAAGCAGAGGATGAAAACAAAGCCATTCAGCAAATTAAAAGTGTTAACTATGTCTCTTATCCATGTTCTAGACCTGCTGGTGGGCATCAAACACTCATCAAAGAACAAAGAGGCTGACACAAGATCAAAGCTCAGATGTCATTGAGGTTCTTTCCACATATTCAGTACTTTCCACATTTTGTTATACTCCAGAACCAGATGAAATCACAGACCAATTCCTTGTCAATTCTGTAGGAGACAACCGTCTCATTTATTCTTCAAAGTCCAGTTTAGGTCACATCATGGTGCCCTAGATTCATCTTTTCCCTTCTCACATTTCCTAGTACCTAATGTGTGTATCAAGTACTTAGGCACTGGAATGCTAATATCTTTTATTATCTTTTCTTTGCTTTCATTATCTCTTCTCCGTAGGCTGATTAGAAGCTCTGTGAGGAAAAAGTGTGTCATAGCCTTCTCTTGCTTTACTCCATAACACCTAAAACAATGCTTGTAAGACTTAAGATTAAGTCTTAAGATTAATTAAGGAATAATTAATTATTATTAAGACAGGAATAAATGTTCTCTAGTAACCAGAAAAAGAAACTCTTTTGTTTCTTACTCAAATATTTTGGTGTAATCCTCTTTAAAAATATATTTCTAACAGTGTTGTATGGAACAAAAATGGTTATTGTCTTTCCCACTTGAATTTAAAAACCCATAAACAGGGCGGTCTGGGAAAAAGATATTTTCATAACAAAATATGTTTTCTCAGTCAGTAGCTTATTTCACCATTAATTTTAATTGAGGTAAGTCGGATTTAGTCCATTCTGCTTTTTCAAATGTAAATCAAATATATATAATTGATATGTTATCTTAAAATAATTGATAAATGTCCTAGTGAAGCTTTTTAAAAGTATATTTGTTTGACATAACAATATTAAGTAGAAACATATTTTAACTGCAAAAGGAAAGATGATCATATTCCTTACCTAACTAATTTAATTACTATTATTTTTATCTCATATTGAATTTATTAAGTTTAAATACTTTAAGGAGCTCATATGTTAAAATATTTAATTATTAACATAATGAAAACCTTTTTTAATGAAAGTAAAAAAATGAATAATTTGTCAAAAGTGCTTATCAAAAGTGTCTACCACCTACATGTAAGTATGTTTACAAATGTTGTGTTTTACCTTTAAATCCCTATAAAGCCCTAAAACAAAGGAAAAATTGATTATTGGCCAATTTGTTAAAGGATTGTCAGTTCTGCATTACTGATAAAAAAATTGAAGAAATCATTTTTAAGCAAGTATTCCATTTCCTACACGCATGCAATTCCTAAATGAATACTGAAAATAGCTAACATTATCATTACATTTAGGAAAAAAGAGATACTATTCAGCTTCCTTGTTCACCTCTTAATAGCTCACACACTACTAGAAAGTACTTGAATACATGCTGAAGAGCAGAGTGTAATAGTTCCTGGTTTACATCTCAGGCAGGTTAATAGGTCTTCAGACTTCATTTAGCACCACATTTTCAGACCATCATAAGTTTTAAATTTACTTCCATGCTGACAGTTTAATGTTCGAATAAGCAAGGAGTTAACTTACTTTTAACTTCTAAACCTTAGGACCTCTATCTTAGAGCTATAAAATTGACATTTCAGCATGAATTTTTTTTCATGATGTGTCTTTCAAATGTGCACGTTACAATGTCTAAAACAGCTGTCCATGTTTACATTGAAAGCCTTTCAAATATATATTTTTTTCTTTAGGATGCTATTTGTGCAGAAAGGAAAATAAGCAAATTGACTACTTTTTTACATTCTTCCCTCCCTTTCCCTTCCCTTCTTTTCTTTTTTTCCCCTCTCTGTTTTTTGTTCTGATGTTTCTTTCATTTCTCTTTTCCTTCCTTCTCTTTTTTCTTTTTTCTCTTTCTAAGGTACTTCAAAGTAACTTTAGCAATTATTCAAGCAGAGTGAGGGATGCCAGCAGTTTAAATCTGCACTCTGCCTTTAATTCTTGTCAGGGTTTCACGTGCATATATCAGAAGTGAAATGTTCTACTATATATCATGCTTAACCAACTAGAGGTCAAAGAACTAAATCACTGAATTCATGAAAGTAAAATGTTGTGCTTTCCAATTGCCATCACTTTGGGACACTCTCAATTCCAATTACCAAAATGACCTTCAAATATGATATTGACCACTTTGTAGTAAAATTTATCATAATTGTTACATGACAATACAAAATAAGAAATGACATGGATAAAAAAGCTGTTATGATGGTAGTAAGATTTTTTTAATCTCAAATAATTTTACATTCAATTTTCTGCTTGGTTGTGTTTTTCCTGATTCTTTATATTGCCTTTGCCAATATACCATTTATATTTATATAAACTTATATTGTTTATAAGATTATATCACTACTTAAATGTGTAAACTTGTTAAAGTTTTAATATAGAGTCATGGATGCATAAGGATTCACATTTTTTTGTTGAAAACTCTTCTATATAATATATATTAACATTTCACATTTTATTAATGTACAAGAGGGGAGCACTTATAAATTCCAGGTTAGACAATGAAATATCACATCAATCTTTCATAGAACTAATTTGCAATTTCCTTACAATTCTAGGATGTCAGTAAGAAGTAGAAACTAATAATCCTCACCTGCCTACTATCTGCTAGAAAGATGAAAATAAATAATAATAATTCTGTTCTATAGGACAGAACTTAAATTTTCCCCAAGTGCTTTACTGGGAATAACTCAGTGATTTACTGGGAATTTACTCAGAATAACTCAAGCTGTATTAAAGAGAAACACATTCCAAAGAAATCAGATAACTGTTGAAATCATATAGCTAAGAAGGAGCAGAATTTGAAAGTAGGACTAGATTGCCTGTCTTCAAAATATTTCCATTTTTATGTACTTATGACTGGTAGGGGGCCTAAAATCATCCAACTCTAGTTTAACACTTTTATTTGCAGATGAAGCCTACAGATGTATCAAGACTTGACAAAGGTCAAAAAACAAAAACAAAAACAAAAACCAACCAACCAACCAAAAATAAAAAAAAGAAAAATCCCAAACTTCTTTGTGATCTTTTCACTACTCTAGCCTTTCTTCCTATATCACATTTACTAAGAGCTCATCACTTAATGAAAACAAGGGGTCATGCAAAGGCCAGAGCAGTTCTGAAGACCCTATGCCAGAACCCAGTGAAGCCACTTTGCATAAAAATCACTCAATGATATGCTGAGAAACATATTATAAAAGCTACATTATTTTTCTGTGAATGTTTTTGCTGTGTAAATTACATTTACTCTATTAGGCATGAGAGTAAGTAGACAGTGGGGGAAAAGCTGAACAGATAGTCTAAAGTATTCAAGGAATAAACAATTTCTACTTGTTTTTGCATGCATTTTTTGAATTATCTTTTAGCGGAATTACTGTAGTCTGCAGATCTGGTTTCCAAAAGTCAGTAAAGAAATATATGCCCAGTGTAAAAAAAAAAATCAAACCAAACAACGTAAACATCAAATTTTGAAGCTCCTTTTTACCTTTCAGTGCAGTTCTATTCCCCTGGTTAAGTTCTATTTACAATTTTGTATCCTCTCAAAATATTTGCTTTGTATTTAGGTCAACAGATAGACCTAAACAGATAGATATCAGGAAAATTAATAAAAATTAGTACACTAATTCAATGAAAGGTTAAAAAAATAGCAAAAAATATGTCCAAGAGAGACCAATAGAAAATAAGACGGTGGACTTAAATCCAAATATAGCAGTAATTAGCAGTCTAAACACTTTGCTATGAAGGAAGAGGGTTGTAGACTCTGCTAAAAACCAAATCCAATTGAATGCTGTTTTAAAAAGGCATATCTAAAACAAAGGGCACAGAAGGTTTAAGCATTAAAATATGGAAACTATGGACAAAGTTAAAAGATGGATAGAGGATATATCTTTTCGTAGACATTTTAAAGACCATTTAGAAGTTAAATTTTTTTTAAAGTAGAAATAAGGAGAAACATGGTAGAATGATGAAATGTTTAACTTTCCAGAAAGATATACCAAATTTAAATTTGTATGCATCCCATAACATAGCCTCTAATGACCAAAAACTTAGAGGAATGTAAGAAGATATAGCTAAATCCAAAATCAAGTGGTAATCTTGCTCAGTAACAAATGAAAAAACTTCATAATAGCAGAAAAGAAATTTTAGGAAAGATCTAGAAGGTCTGATTAATTTGATGAAAACAAGAGCTAAGGAACATAGTTAGAATCCTACCCACAACAACTGCGGAATACCATTATTTTTTTTAAAAATAAATAAAATAGAGGGATAAATAAAAAGCAAAAATACTTCTTTAAAATAGGTATTAAACAGCTAATTAAATAATAAAAGGTCCTTGTTCTTTCATATACCAAGATTTGTTTTAAAATTACAGTAATTAAGAGAATGGGATATTAGTGGAGAGATTAAAAATAAACCAACTTAACATATGGAGAAAAAAGAAACAGTCCCATACATTTGTCATTATGTGACATGACAGAGACTGCAAAGTGGTGCAAAAAAGGCAGAATTATCCATTAATTATGCTGATATAGGGGAATAATATGTAGTCATGAAAATAATAAAAACATTATTTTCTACTAGTATGAAAGACCTCTGAGATATATTATTTGTTAAGAAAAATAAGTTGAAGAACAGTGTAGATATGGTATGCTACATTTTATGTAAAAGTAGCTGAAGGAAAGAATCTATATTTCTATTTGCCTCTATGTGCATTAAAATTATACACAGAAGAATATATAAAAAATTAACATCCATGGATATTTACTGGGGGGTGGGAGAAAGAAGGTAGATATTTTAAAAATATATTAAAAATTGAAAATTGTCACTGGCATAAGTGGCTATCAGTATAAAAAAGTAAAACTAGACCCTTAAATCTCAAAATTAAATTTAGAAATATTACAAGCCTAAAGTGAAAGGCAAAACAATAAAGCTTTATAAAATACCAGGAAAATATTTTAATCACCTTGATTTAAGGAAAATCTTTTAATAAAAGAACAAAAAGTGTTGCCCATAAAAGAAAATGTTGATAAATTAGACAACATAAAAATTAATACATTATATTCATCCTCAGATATATTAAAGAGTGAAAAAATAAGCCAAAGAACAAGCAATGATATCTGGATTATATATTATAAGAAAAAAAATTAGTATACCAAATATATAAAGAATTCCTATCATTTTGTAATTAAAGAAACAGTTAAATTAAAATTGGGACAATACATATTAAGACAATACATATTAAACTGCCTAATATTTGGCACCATATTTAAGATTTCATTGGTTCATTTATACTTTTTATTCTAATTCTCATTTGAAAACTAAGTCAAAAAATTAGATTGTAACAAAAGAAGAGTTTAACTTAAAAATCTGTGAACTGCTGATTCCACTAAATTGCACTACTTTGATCATTGAAAATATATGTTGAATTTTTCAGAAATAATGAAGAGTATCTATTCAGGGATTTTGACTTAGTCTCACTTTTGTTATAAAAAGTTTTTCAACTAGGTCTAAAGTCCATCGAAATTCATGTTTAAAGAAAATTCTTGTTTGATGTTGATCAGGTACATAAGAAGTAAATGAGAAAAAAAAGAAAACTTGGAAATTAGTGACAAAATGTAGAGATAAATGGAAAGAAGTTTGAGAGAATCAAATAAGAACAATCAATTGAAGTATTAACTTCAAATAATTATTTGAAGTATATGACAAAGAATTCACTGTCTCTTTCAAAAGACTATTTCTATTGCCTCTTTATAGTCTGCCTAACACTTAAAAATAAGGTTGTATTGAATATCATTATATCATAGCCTGTTATGTTGGTTATTTCCTAAGAAAAACAAACAAACAAACATCATTGCCATGAAATATTCATCTTTGTCAAAGAACAGATATTGCAGGGAAAATAATAAACTGTGCTAGAAATATCTGTACAGACTACTCCCCTCTTATAGGTTAGTAAGCAATGATCATTCTTCCAGATCCTCAAGCATATTTCAGTCAGTATTTTGGAAAAGCTTTCTTGAAAAACTCCAACATTTTTCCTTTTAAGTGTTCTACACTGTTATTTGAGGTCATAAAAACAAAAGGAGAGCCAGTTCCTATGCCTTTGTCCTTTGTTAAAATAATTTAAAATTACAACAGGATTCAAAAAAGTAACTGAGCCTGCTAAAGGCATTCTGCAGTAGGAGAGTCTCTGATTCAAAATGCCTCACCATTTAATCACCTAGAACTTGTCCTTTAATTGAATTTTCAACTTTTCTTTTTTCTTGGAGACTGTCTTTGCTTGGATTGAAATAAACAGCATAGAAAGAGGATGATTTCATTTAGGTAGATTTCATATCTTGATGGATTATGAAGGAACACTTACACTTCAGATTTAAATTTTAAAAGGATTTAACAACATTCTACTTAATATTCAGAGAATAACTCATGATTCATAATGATCTTTATAAATTTACTAAAGATTATTTTGTAAGATATCCAATTAAATCTGACAGTAATCTGAAGTAGATTTCCTTTTGATAATGATACTTGCTGATGACACATGATAATAAAATTACTACATAGAATTTGGGGTTTGGTGATGTAAACCACCCCTTTTCTATTTCATATTAGTGTTTTTTGGCGAAAGGAAAAACGATTTTGGAATAATCTTGAATTGTATTTTCACATTTCAACTTTACTAAGTGGTTATTATTAAACAAGTCCAAAGAGATTTCATGTTAATGCTATTTAATAGACAAAAATCCTCCTTTTGTAGCAGTTTGTGCTTTAGGGTTTTAAAGTAGACACACAAAATGCACGTTGAAATACCATTTAGAGGATGGATGGTTTGTTCATTCCCTGGAGACTGAGGTAATCCTGTAACATAACAAAGCACAGAAATAATGTCGACTATATTCGTACCCAAACCATAGACCCTCTCTAGAGAATCTATTATGTCTCACCTACTTCACCTTAAAATGAATTTGTTACCAGGAGAATACCTGATTCCAAAGGAAAAATATATATGAGTGTTAAAAAGAGAGAGAGAGAGCACTCTAAACATCTTTTCATTGGAACTTAAGTTTGGAAAAGAGGAGCCGAAGTCTTTGGATAAGAGTTAAGCCATCATGTTGAATCATTTTGCCAACTGATTTAAGAGTTTTACTGAATGTCTCCACTTTCCTCTTTCCCCTCAAAATTCTTGGGCTTGGCAATATAACAGAATGTTTACTGCACAGATTCTGGACCTAATCTTCCTAGGTTCAAAACCAAGCCCTTTTATTTCCTATGTAACTGAGACAGTTCTTTAAAATTCTTGAGTCTCTCTTCCTGAGAAAAATAGTGATCATGATTATAACCATAGTACCTACCTCCATAGTATCAGATTAAATGAACAAAATTTGTAAAGCACTGTTGGGAAGGTAACATTTACCTCTAACCTCTTAAGGCTTTTCAGATGGACCTAAGAATTACATTTACAGAAGACAGATAAAACAGAAGAAAAGCATTCACATTTATATGTTTTAGGTGACATAAGAGCCGTCATAAGGAAATAAAGACCCAAACAAGTGGCAAAACCTAAATGCTTTTATACTAGATTGGCCAAAAAGGGGCAATTGTGGAAAAGTGACTAATATACAGGGAGGCTAAAGGAAGATAAGAATTACTTTAACAAGGTCTGTTTGTATAGAATTCTCTTGGCTTTGACTTCCTATACAAGAATGTTTCTTTTCTCCTGGTACAGACAGGGCATCTTTTACATGGGAGGTTTTTTTTTTTTCTTTTTTTTTCAGTACATGGGCCTCTCACTGTTGTGGCCTCTCCCGTTGCGGAGCACAGGCTCCGGACGCGCAGGCTCAGCGGCCATGGCTCACGGGCCCAGCCGCTCCGCGGCATGTGGGATCTTCCGGGATCGGGGCATGAACCCGTGTCCCCTGCATCGGCAGGTGGACTCTCAACCACTGCGCCACCAGGGAAGCCCTACATGGGAGTTTTTAATCTCCTGCTTTCAGGAAGAAAAAGGGAGATTAGAGTGCCCTTCCTGCATCTGCTATTTTATTAAGTGCCTTTGGTTCAAAATAATTTTTATGCCAAAGTGACATATATTGAAGTGGCATATTCTGCCACCTTTCAGCACTTAGAACAGCAGCTAGCCCATAATACATGCTCTATGTGGGTTAGTTACTATTCATTTGGAATATGTTAAGAAAATCTTTGTTTTTATTTTTTACTTCTGTTATAAAATTGGAATAATAAAATGAGGCTCTATGTTGAAAAACTCTTGCAAGAAAGATCCTAAATTTTTGGAGACCTAAATAATAGCAACAATAATGATAACAACAAACATAAAAACAACTGTTGAAGATAGTATAATTTTTAACTGCCAGGCACTGTGCAAGATGTTATATATATACTTATATATAAGTATATATATATATACTTAATTCTTCTTTAAACTTTACATATATCTTGAGATATATTATTATTCCTATTTACAGAGTAAAAAAGGAAAACTTAATCATTTTTACTAATGTCCAAGTAGTCAGACAGGAAGAAGATAGAAGTAAATAGCTTACTACTTTTCAGGCTTACTTCATGATTTTATGCCATTCCACCATGGACCCTAGGTAATTGTTGTATTGATCCTCCGAATAGCTCTCCATTTACAGCTCCCTTCCTTTGTCTGGAATGCAATAGCTCCCTTACTTAGTCTAACTCAGATATCATCTATTTGTGCTACCTTCTCTGATTTCTCTAGGCAGAATAAATTATACAGCACTAGCTGTCCACTGACAGTATATTACTACTATAATCCATTTTGGAACCTAGCTTACATCAGAGTTGATGGTGAACAACTAGAGGATTAGACGGTATTTTCAGGTACTTAATTTATACAGTAAGACTCATAAAGTATACAATATATTTGTCAAATAATACCCTTGGAATGATCATATTAAGAATTCAGAACAATCAATACTATAAGGAATACAGAGGGACATTGCATTATGATAATGGGATCAATTCACCAAGAAGGCATGATGATCTTAAATGTGTATATTCTTAACAACAGAACTTCAAAATTCATGCAGTGAATACTGGTAGCCTGAAAGGAGAAATAGGCAAATCTACAATTATATTTGGAGATTTCAACATGCTTTGCTGAAAAATCACTAGAATAAACAAACAGAAAATAATAAGGCTATGTAAGACTGAAACATCATCAACTTGGCATTGATATTTATGGAACACCTTACCCAAGAAAAGCATAATATAAGTCAATCCAAGCACACTAAAATGAACAATTTATCAGATAGACCATATCTGTGCCATAAAAATAAATCCAACAAAGTTAAAATAATTATACAATTTATTTTCTCTCATCATCACTAAATTCTGTAACTCAGTAACAGGAAGATATCTTAAAATGTCCCAACATTTGGAAACTAAACAACATACTTCTAAATAACTCATAAATCAAAGAGAAAATCAAAGTTAGTTTAAAAAATATTTTGAATTGAGTAAAAATAAAAACAACATATAAAGTATGCAGGTCTTATGGTTCTAGGACCCAGTTCTAACCTGTGTGGGTGTGTGTGGGGGTAGGGGACGGATGTGGAGGTTTCCTCACACCAACAAGCAGTTCTTGGATACCAGCAGGCTGTCTGAGAATTCATCTCAATTCTGACACTACCTACCTGAATATAGCATCAGATCCCACCAGTTAAGGGCTCCATTCTACAAAACTGATATAGACTTTAAAGTTATAATCAGATTTTCAGCTGCATGGAGGGTCAGTGCTCCTAACCCCTTGAGTTGTTTAAGAGCCAACTGTAATTCAGGAATAGCCGTATAGAAGAAATGGATAGGGCAAGGTGTGAGTAAAGGGCACAGAACTTCCATGCTCTCTCAGAGCACCACTTTCTTCAGTCAATTCACCAACTGGGAGCTCTCAGAATCCTATCCTTTTTTGGGTTTTATGGAAGCTTCATTACAAAAGAATGATTGGTTAAATCATTGACCATTGGTGATTGATTCAACCTTCAGCCCCCCTCCCCTCCGTGGAGGTCAGGAGAGTAGGATTTAAAGTTCTTACCTTGTAATCCCCTGGCAACCAGCCCCCATCCATAGGTGAAATACAAAAGTCACCTCATTAACAAACAAGACACATTTTTTGCTCTTATTACTTAAGAAATTCCAAGCGTTTTAGGAACTTTGTCCTATAAATGGGAATGAAGAGGAAATATATATATTTCTTCTTATATATCACAGCAGGGCACAGATAAAGCAATATTTAGAAGGAAATCAATGAAACTAAGAACATAATGGCAATAGTGAAAAAATCAATGATATAAAACTTGCACATTAAAAATATCAACAATTAATTTGAAATGGATTATAGACCTAAATGTAAAACCTAAAATTCTGGAATAAATACAGGAGAATATGTTTATCATCTTGGAATAGGCAATTATTTCTTAGATAGGAAATAAACTATAACATTTTTTAAATTGGGTATGATCAAAATGTAAAAACTTCTCTTTAAGAAGCATTATTAGAAAGTCTGGATACAATCCTTAGACTAGAAAAAAATTTTGCAAAATCCATATAGGGTTAAAGCCTCACTTCAACAATATATAAAGAAACCTCAAAACTCATTATTAAGAAAACAAACAATGCAATTTTCAAAGGGGCAAAAGCTTTGAACAGACAGATCAAAGAAGATATAAGTTTATAGCAGCTTTGTTCTTAATTTCCCCAAACTGGAAACGGTCAAAATGGCCATCAACTGGTGAATGAATAAAACATTGCTGTACATCTATGCAAGTAAATTCTACTGAGGAAATGCAGACATGAACTACTAAAACATGTAATAATATTGAATAATTTAAAAAGCATTATTCTAATTAAGAGAAGCTAACATTAAAGGCCATGTATTGTATGATTCCACTTATATAAAATGTCCAAAGTAGGTATGTCTATAGAGACAGATAATAGATTAATGATTGCCAGGGTCTTGGGTGGGAAGAGACAACTGTCTGCAAAACAGTATGAAGGAACTTTTGGAGGTGATAGTATTATCCTGTATTCTGATTGTAGTGGTGATTTCACAACTGTATATATTTGTTAAAATTCATAGATTTGTGCAGCTAAAAAGGGTGAATTTTACTGTATGCAAATTATATCACTATAAACCTGATTTTTAAAAATATTAGAAAAAAGAAATACAGACTGTCATTTAGCAGTTTTGATATATAAATATTAGAATTAATTAATAAGAGCTCAAAAATATGGAGGGAAGGAAATTATCAAAGATAGAAAAAAAAACATTCCAACAACTAGAGAACATAATTCTCCACATTAAAAAGATCTACACATGTACCCCCCCACACACAGGAATATAAACACTAGATCCACACCAATGCATTCTTCATGAAAACTCAGATCAAGAAATATAAAGATGAGAATCATCAAATCCTTTATTTGAGGAAAAATAAAAGACCATAAACAGTATGTCAAAAATCAGAAAGGCATCAGTCATCAGCAAAAGTGAAAGCTAGTAGACAATAGAGCTATGCCTTCAGAATTCTGAGGCAAAATGATTTCTACTTAGATTTACACTTCACCAAGTGTAAGGATGAAACAGGCATTTTTAAACATCAAGCTATCAACAATTTATTATGTATGAATACATTCTTAAAAGGCTACTGGAAGATATGTTTTACCATCTTAAGGGAGTAAATTAAGAAAATGGACATAAGTGCCAGGTATCAAAAAATCTAGCATCAAAATGGTGAAAGAAATTTCCAGTACACTGGAAATTTTATTTGTCTACTCTTGAATTTTTTTCATAATATTTTCTTTCGTATCAGCTAAACAAATTACTGACTTTTTAAATAGCCAAACATTTTGTACTTTGTAGTTTATAGAAATGATTTATAAAGAATAGAATTATTGTTTTTAAATTAAGCTTTATATTCCTCCTCTATCATCAATATATATATTCTTTGATACATGTGATATGTGTTCAATTTCACAGTTATTAGTATTTAAGCTCTTTAAAACAATTTAATAATGTATAATTATGTTCTACATCTACTTAGAATTCTACAAGTTCATCTAAATACTTTATTTTTCTTTAAAATAATTATAAAGTCAAAAAATGGTATATTTAACTGATGAGCAATACCCTCTGCTTTTTTGAAGGTTAGTTGCTTTGGACATATTAAAAACAACCTAATTCATCAATGCCTTGTCAGATTTTAATATGTGATGACAGCCTGTCAATTGACAAGAATGTAGGAAAGCATTTTCTTTACTAAGTTGACATTATAACTTGATGAATCCTGTGTTTCAATGACAGTCATCTCTTTGCCTTTCAACCAGCATGTTCTGTTTGAAATTCAGTTTACAAGACACATTATGATAAAGGTCATTTGTTTAAAAACTCTATGCCCTTTCTCGCCTTTTGACTTTAAATGGAAAACACAAAGCACAATTTCCCACATTCCGAATCTTATATTTTTAGAGTATTTTTATTAGTAGGCTCCCATAATTGCAAATTTTAAAGCTATGCAAAAATCAATATCCTACTATCAAGACCAGATATTGAAGAAATATTTGAGAAACCTCATCAGTGATTACCAAATGAAATAAAAATTAATAAATAAATGATGGCAATTTACTATATTGAGAAAGACAGCTTAACTTTTTCAAAGCTCTAGATTTATCTTAAATAAAATAAAGTAAGCTTGATTCCAAATCATCTTAAACATTATTTTATATGTAAAATTATGCTATTACTCAGAGTAGGATATAAATTATCCATAATTGGCTTTAAATTATACTGTATCCCTTCAAGCCCCCAAATTTCACAGAATCTCATCTCTCTGTTACCAATATCCAGTGCTCCTACCTTAAATCTGATTGACTAGTTTGTGCCTGAAGTTGCTTTGATGGAAGCTCCCAAATAATCTCATCCTTATTTATGTTATGTGAGGTTTTTTTCTTAGTTTCTTCTTCGGAGAATGAAAGACAAATCCAAAAACTCTAGGGAGATGTCTCTCAGGTGACTCTGGAGGTTCACAATGAAAAATTTGACTCTATGAAGCTGTGAGGATGAGGGCAATTATATGTAGAAGGGATTGAGGTGCTGAAATAATCCCCAAGAAAATATCTTGGGAGTGATAATCCTACATTGGTCCCATGTTTTATTTAAGCATCACCTAAAACAAAATCCCCAAGAAGAAGCCAGTATTCACTTGCAGAAATATGTTACTGAACAATACTCACACATATATATGTATTTGAACAATGAGGCAAGGTGTTTTGTGGCTAATTTCATGTTTAGGGGCATAGACTTTGCACACAGAAAGACCTGAGATTGAAAATCTTCCCTTATTAGGTGTATATACTTGGATAAATTATTTTCCTACTTGGGGGTGCTGTTTCTTATCTGTGTGTAACTGTATTTCCCTAGCAATTATTTTCTGGATAATTGCTCATGCTCATGCACTACAGAACATCTAGCTCCTTTTCAGTCTTCCCCAGTTTTTTGGAGACCACAGGAATGTCTCAACTGTGCTTATGAAGATATGTGTTGGCCTCTAGTCTTCTCATGATTTGATATCACTGCAAATAAAAAATGACTTTAGTGGGGATCCCAATGCTGCCCTCTGTAGGACTATTTGTCCCTGTTCTCCCCCATTACACCTCATTTTATCCTCCTTCTCTTTACAGGCCTCCATACCTATGGAAAATCATTTAAGGTGAATTGGTACCCAGTGGCATCAGTCCACTGGGTCTTCAATAAAACGAGACCCTGAGTCCCATCTGAGGCCCAGTCAGAACCCATAACGGGTATAAAACTACAATAAGAATTCATATTGTGGAGGTAATGAGGTAATTTATGTACAATTATTACATTTCTTCTGTTCCAAACACTGTAACAGGTACTTATATCCATTAGCATACTTAAAACCTATACAGTGTAAGCTATGCAGAATTATTATTTTCCCTGTTTCACAGATGAAGCAACTGAAACATAGAGAAATTTGTTCAAATGGAACCAGCCAGCAACTAATTGAGCTAGATTTGAAAACTTGTCTGCTGTCATCTATATATAGCTGAGCCAACAAAGCATTTTTTTTCTCTCTCACTCTCTCTCTTTCTCTGTAGTTATCTATCTCAAACTGTCTGATTCAATATATCTAATGATGCAAATCTGTGATAATTTTTTTTGCTGTTGGTGTGTTAATATTTCCAAGAAGCTAAAAAGGCAACAAATCAAATATAATGTTTGAGAAACAAAATTTTACGCTGATTATTTTAAAAATAAATATAACAAAAGATATATTTATGATATTGTCTGGAAGACTTTGGAAAAAGTATAAATGTCTATCAGAGACATTCAAGATGGTGGAGGAGTAAGACGGGGAGATCACCTTCCTCCCCACATCAGAGATACATCTACATGTGGAACAACTCCTACAGAACACCTACTGAACGCTGGCAGAAGACCTCAGACCTCCCAAAAGGCAAGAAACTCCCCACGTACCAGGATAGGGGGGAAAAAAAAAAAACAGACAAAAGAATAGGGATGGGACCTGCACCTCTGGGAGTGAGCTGTGAAGGGGGAAAAGTTTCCACACACTCGGAAGCCCCTTCAGAGACAGGGCGTGGCGGGCGGAAGCTTCGGAGCCATGGAGGAGAGCACAGCAACAGCGATGCAGAGCACAAAGCAGAGAGATTCCCGCACAGGGGATCGGTGCCGACCAGCACTCACCAGCCCGAGAGGCTTCTCTGCTCACCCACCAGGGCGGGCGGGGGCTGGGAGGTGAGGCTCTGGCTTTGGAGGTCAGATTGCAGGGAGAGGAATGGGGTTGGCTGAGTGAACACAGCCTGAAGGGGGCTAGTGTGCCACAGCTAGCCAGGGAGGGAGTCCAGGAAAATGTCTGGACCTGCCTAAGAAGTAAGAGACCATTGTTTTGGGGTGTGTGAGGACAGGGGATTCAGAGCACCGCCTAAATGAGCTCCAGACATGGGCTCGAGCCACGGCTATCATCGCGGACACTGGAGATGGGCATGAGACACTAAGGCTGCTGTTGTAGCCAGCAAGAAGCCTGTGTGCAAGCACAGATCACTATCCACACATCCCCACCCGAGAGTCTGTGCAGCCCGCTGTTGCCAGGGTCCCACGATCCAGGGACAACTTCCCTGGAAGAACACACGTCATGCCAGCCTCTGCCGCTGCAGGCTCCCCCCGCATTCCGTACCCCTCCCTCTCTCTGGCCTGAGTGAGCCAGAGCCCGCTAAACAGCTGTTACTTTAACCACTCTGTCTGAGCAAAGAAAAGACGCCCTCAGGTGACCTAAAGGCAGAGGTGGGGCCAAATCCACAGCTGAACACCAGGAGCTGAACGAACAAAGAAGAGAAAGGAAAATTTCTCCCAGCAGCCTCAGAAGCAGCAGATTAAACCTCCACAATCAACTTGATGTACCCTGCATCTGCGGAATACCTGAATAGAAAACGAATCATACCAATATTGAGGTGGTGGATTTTGGAAGCAACAATATATATATATATATATTTTTTTTTTCTCATATTGTGTGTATGTGTATGCTTCTGTGTGTGATTTTGTCTGTAGAGCTTTGCTTTTACATTTGTCCTAGGGTTCTGTCTGTCTTTTTTTTTTTTTTTTTTTTGGATAGTTTTTACCACTTGTTATCATTTGCACACTTGGTTTTGGGTTTTGTTGCTCTCTGCTCTCTTTCTTTTTTTCTTAATTTTTAAAATTTTTAATAAATATTTTTAATTCTAATAAGTTTATTTTATTTTTTCTTTCCACTCAATGACCAGCAAGTTACAGTGCTGAACACCCTATGCCAAACAACTAGCAAAACAGGAATACAACCCCACCCATTGGCAAAGAGGCTGACTAAAATCATAGTAAGGTCACAGACACCCCAAAGCACACCACTGGATGTGGACCTGCCCAACAGAAAGACAAGATACAGCCTCATCCACCAGAACACAGGCACTAATCCCCTCCATGAGGAAGCTAACACAGCCCAGTGAACCAACCTTACCCACTGGGGGCAGATGCCAGAAACGGCAGAAACTACAAACCTGCAGCCTGAAGAAAGGAGACCACAAACCCAGAAAGTTAAGCAAAATGAGAAGACAGAGAAACACACAGCAGATGAAGGAGCAGGGTAAAAACCCATGAGACCAAACAAATGAAGAGGAAATAGGCAGTCTACCTGAAAAAGAATTCAGAATAATGATAGTAAAGATGATCCAAAATCTTGGAAATAGAATGGAGAAAGTACAAGAAACGTTTAACACGGAACTAGAAGAACTAAAGAGCAAACCAACAATCATTAACAACATAATAAATGAAATTAAAAATTCTCTAGAAGGAATCAGTAGCAGAATAACTGAGGCAGAAGAATGGATAACTGACCTGGAAGATAAAATAGTGGAAATAACTGCCACAGAGCAGAATAAAGAAAAAAGAATTAAAAGACATGAGGACAGTCTCAAAGACCTCTGTGAAAACATTAAACACACCAACATTCGAATATAGGTGTCCCAGAAAAAGAAGAGAAAAAGAAAGGGACTGAGAAAATATTTGCAGAGATTACAGATGAAAACTTCCCGAATATGGGAAAGGAAAGAGCCAGTCAAGTCCAGGAAGCTCAGAGGGTCCCATACAGGTTAAATCCAAGGAGAAACACACCAAGACACGTATTAATCGAACTATCAAAAATTAAAGACAAAGAAAAAATATTAAAAGTAACAAGGGAAAACCGAAAAACAGCTGATAGTTCAGCAGAAACTCTGCAAGCCAGAAGGGAGTAGTAGGACATATTTAAAGTGATGAAAGGGAAATACCTACAACCAAGATTACTCTACCCAGCAAGGATCTCATTCAGGTTTGACAGAGAAATCAAAACCTTTACACACAAGCAAAAGCTAAGAGAATTCAGCACCACCAAACCAGCTTTACAACAAATGCTAAAGGAACTTCTCTGGCAGGAAACACAAGAGAAGGAAAAGACTTACAATAACAAGCCCCAAAAAATTAACAAATGGTAACAGAAACATACATATCAATAATTACCTTAAATGTAAATGGATTAAATGCTCCAACCAACAGACATAGACTGGCTGAATGGATACAAAAATGGGACCTGTATATATGCTGTCTACAAGAGACCCACTTCACACCAAGGGACACATACAGACTGAAAGTGACGGGATGGAAAAACATATTCCATGCAAGTGGAAATCAAACAAAATTGGAGTAGCAATTCTCAAATGCGAAAATATAGACTTTAAAATAAAGAATATTACAAGATACAAAGAGGAACACTACATAATGATCAAGGGATCAATCCAAGAAGAAGATATAACAATTGTAAATATTAATGGACCCAACATAGGAGCACCTCAATACATAAGGCAAATGCTAACAGCCATAAAAGGGAAAAACGACAGTAACACAATCATAGTATGGGACTTTAACAGCCCACTTTCACCAATGGACAGATCATCCAACATGAAAATAAGGAAACAGAAGCTTTAAATGATACATTAAACAAGATGGACTTAACTGATATAAATAGGACATTCCATCCAAAAACAACAGAATACACTTTCTTCTCAAGTGCCCATGGAAATTTCTCCAGGATAGATCATGCCTTGGGTCACAAATCAAGACTTGGTAAATTTAAGAAAATTGCAATTCTATCAAGTATCCTTTCCGACCACAATGATATGAGACTAGATATCAATTACAGGAAAAACCTGTAAAAAATACAAACATATCGAGGCTAAATAGTACACTACTTAATAACCAAGAGATTACTGAAGAACTCAAAAAGGAAATCAAAAAATACCTAGAAAAAAATGACAATGAAAACATGACCACCCAACACATATGGGATGCAGGAAAAGCAGTCCTAAGAGGGAAGTGTATAGTGATAAAATCATACCTCAAGAAACAAGAAACAGCTCAAATAAAGAACCTAACCTTACACCCAAAGCAATGAGAGAAAGAAGAATTAAAGAACCCCAATGTTAGCAGAAGGAACGAAATCGTAAAGATAAGAAATAAATGAAAAAAAAAAAAGGAAAAAACAGGAAAGTTCAATAAATCTAAAAGATAGTTCTCTTAGAAGATAAACAAAATGGATAAACGATTAACCAGACTCATTAAGAAAAAATGGGAAAAGATTCCAATCAACTGAATTAGAAATGAAAAAGGAGAAGTAGCAACTGACACTGCAGAAATAGAAGGGATCATGAGAGATTAGTACAAGCAACTATATGCCAATAAAATGGACAACCTGGAAGAAA
>NW_006781814.1:0-247 GCF_000442215.2 Lipotes vexillifer | reverse complement strand
TACACTAACCCTAAACCATTGTTGTACACTAACCTGTACCCTAAACCGTTCCCGTTCCCTAGCCCGAACCCTAACCCCAACATTAACCCGAAACCTTACTCGAAGCCTTACCCTAAGCCGTGCCCTAATCCTAACCCATACGCTAACACTAACACTTGCCCTAACACGTAAGCTAACCCTAAAACGTTGTCGTACCCTAACCTGTACCCTAAACCATCCCCGTCCCCTAACACTAACCCTAACCCTT
>NW_006781813.1:0-266 GCF_000442215.2 Lipotes vexillifer | reverse complement strand
TTATATTTTGTTCAGAGAATGGAGAGGTGAAAACATGCCCTACTCTGCGGGCTGTGGGCTAGGATGCTGTGTAGAGATCCTGTCAGAGTCAGTGGGAGGGAGGGAGCAGTACTATCAAGGGCCAGGTTGGCTGCAGCTCAGGCTCTATATCGTGGAGTCTTCACTGGGCCCCGCGAGCTGTGTTGTCGACCAGCCATTCTGCCCTAGGAAATCTGCTCTGAAGTGCAGGGTGTGGGACCTCTGTATGCGGGACCCTAAGAGCATGT
>NW_006781812.1:0-12913 GCF_000442215.2 Lipotes vexillifer | reverse complement strand
AGTGTCTATGTCCCTGAGGCTGTGCTGTAGTTGCCTCTTGCCTCTCTGGGAGACTCTCCAAGAGCAGGAGGTAGGTGTGACCCAGGATCCTTTCAAATGACTGCTTCTGTTCTGATTCTCGGATCATGTGGGATTTTTGTGAGCATCTCTTAAGAGTGGAATCTCTATTTCCCACAACCCTCTGGCTCTCTGGAAAATAAGCACTACTGGTCTTCAAAGCCCAACTTTCTAGGAACTCTTATTTCCAGCACAGGATCCCTGGGCTTGGGAGCCTGATGTTGGGTTCATACCCCCCGCTACTTGGGAGCACCTCAGAAATTGTAATTATTCTCCCATTTGTGGGCCACCCATCTGGTGGTATAGGTCTTGACTCTATTGAGATTTTGCCCTTCCTTCCTGTCTTATCGTGGTGCCTTCCTTATATCTTTAGCTGTAAAACCTCTTTTATGGTAGGTCCCGGCCTTTTTCATCAATTGCTGTTCTGTAAACAGTTGTGACTTTGGTGTGCCCATGAGAGCCATCAAGCTCTGGGTCTATGAATGCTACCATCTTGGACAATCTCTCCACTTCATTCTTAAATCATATTATTTGATTTTTCTTAGAATCTTATTTGATTCGCGACAGTTTGAAATCTATTATCACTCATGTTTACTTCTGTTTTTAAAAATTGCATAGTGCATTCATTCATTTTGAAATGAAGGTAGTGACCTGTGAATTTCCATACCTCAAAAATCAAGGATAGGACAAAAGCCTTTTCTACCTGTGCTACCCTCAAACTCTGCTCCCCACCCCAGCCTGGAGATTAACCTCTTGCACCCATGCTCACCTTCTGTTTTTGGACTGTTAACCATCACTGCATCTGTATGTGTATTGACAAAGTGAACTCTAGTCTTTCCAGTTTTGGGGTTTGGTTTTTGGATTAGAGAACAGTCCTACTATGAGTGTACATTTACTGGTCTGCTGAAGTTCATATATAAACCTGTCAAGCACATTACCAGAATTGGAATTGCTTGTATATACACTTTGATACATTTTAGAGACAATGGTAGAACAGAAGTAGGTTGTATTTGAAATCCCACAATATTCTCACACCATAAAAACCCTTCCTTTTTTAATATACTTGTGTGTAGTTTATCTTTATGTCCATACTATATTTCCCAGAGATGTGTAAGTGTTATGTTTCTTGCTAGCACATTTACCATATTGTTCAAAATCAGGCGTTTAGTGATTTTAGCATGATCATATTTCCTTGGACTTGCAAATACAAGATCTTCTGTCACACTGTCTTTTACTCCCTGCTGTTTTATATTGCCCTCCTAATTCTCACTCCTCGTCTTTCTTTATGTTCTCCATCAACCTGGAGAGGTTATACTATTTTCTCCCTTATTCAAGACCAATAGAATAGAATAGAACACCCAGAAATAAACCCTGATATATGGCCAAATGATTTTTGACAAGTTGCCAAGACTTTTCAGAGTAGAAAGGATAGTATTTTCAGCAAATGGTGCTGAGAAGTCTTGTTGTCAACATGCAAAAGAAGGAAGATGGACCCTTACCTAACGTCATATGCAAAAATTAATGAAAACATATCAAGAAACTAAATATAAGACCTAATAAAATAAAAAATCTTAGAAGAAGACACAGGACAAGAGTTTCATGACATTGAATTTTGCAGTGTTTTCCTCAATATGAAGCGAAGGAACAACAAAGGTACAGTTAACAAAAAAATAAACAATTTGTAGTACATAATTTTAAAAAATGTGTATCAAAAAATGTAAACAGAATAAAATGGCAACCCACAAGATAGGAGAAAATATTTGAAAGCCATCTATCTGACAAGAGATTTCTATTCAGAATATACAGAGAACTCCTAAAACTCAACATAAAGCAAACACCCTGATTCAAAAATGGATAAAAGACTTGAATTCTTCAGAAAGATGTACAAATGACTAAGCACTTGAATAGATGCTCCATATCACTAAATGCATGTTTATATACGCATACACACACAAGCACACATACACATACACAAGCAGAAAACAAGCATTGGTGTAGATGTGAGGGAGTTGGAAGCATTGTGCTATGTCAGTGGGAATGTAGAATGATACAGCTGCTTTTTAAAAGAGTATGGCAAGTTTTCAGATATTGAAAAATAGAATTACTACATGATCCAGGAATTTTACTATGAGGTATACCCAAAGGAATTGAAATCAGGGCCTTAAAGAAATATTTGTACTCCAGTGTTTAGAGCAGTAATAATCACAGTAGCTAAAATATGAAAGCAACCTAAGTGTTCATCCACTAGCTCCTGGATAAGCAAAGTGTGGTATACTCATATAATACAATATTATTCAGTGTTAAGAAGGAAAAGCTCTAGGAATATGCTACAACATGGATGAGTCTTGAGGAAATTTAGCTACCAAAATGCCATTTTTGTGACTTTTAGGGAGTCATAACAATACAACTCCTTATTTCAATTATATGGGGGTACTTAGTGTAGTCAAAACCATAGAAATTGGGAGGGTAATGATGCTTTTCTGGTGGTTATGGAACGAAAAGGAAAGTTATGTTTAAAGGATATAGAGTTACAGTTTTAAAACATAGAAAAGAATTAGAAAGATAAATGGTGATGTTCATCGCCCAATAATATGAATGTATTTAATATCACTGAACGGCGTACTTTATAATAATTAACATGTTATATTTTATGTTATTTGGTTTTACTAACATACAAAATTGGGAAAGAATGTAATATCAGGAAAGGGAGTGGCCCTGGGATAGAGCAGAGAGTAATCAGAAGGGGGAGACACTGCATATGTGGAAGAAGAGCTGAGAGTCTTCAATGGACAGAAGAGACTTTATAAAAAAGAAAAAAAATACTCTGAGGGTGTATTAAATGGATATCTGTGGGTGTACTGCTATCTCCCATGGGTTATCTTAAAAAGTCTTTAATAAAGTCCATAAGGCTTGCGGAGGCTTTTTTAAAAACTGGATTCTCCCTAGGAGATAATTAGAGGGTGGTACTTAAATCTATGTCTAGGTTGACAGATTTTGCAGGGAAGACGAACCTGAGAACAGTGGAGGTCCAGAGAGTGTAAGTACATGGAAATTAGGAAAAAAATAATAAAGGGAATTAGGAAAACTTTGGACTTCAAAGGTCATGTATTCCTGAGTCAGACCTGAGGTCTCTAAGGAGTTCTATACACAGTTGCTCCTTGGATTACTTGTTGATAAAGATAAGTGGAAAAACTAGAGTCGTGTCCAAGTGTAGGTAAGATATAATGAGAGGATGGAGGTGGAAAGTAGGGAGGCCCAGAGAAAAGTGGGAAGGTCATATTGGGCCACGATGGTGGTAATATCCCGCAGAACAGATGGTAGGGCGGACTATGGATTCATCTTTCTTATTTCGGCTCCCCACCTCATCCTTAATAATTCTTTGGGAATATTTCATTGCTCTGTGATGCAGGGACAGAATTCGAGTGAGGAAACTACACCCTCAGTGTCCAGCTGTCTGAGTCCTCAGTGTGCTTCAAATGATGGAGATCTATTGCTTCTTTATGAGAAGAGTTAGTACCTGGTAGCTAAGCTTAAGCTGGAGCTTGTGCAACATTGATTCCATTTTATATATACTGTTAGCATGGAGCTTCCTCCTCCTCTTTCCTTGACCATTAGGAAATGAATCTATATTTCTCAATATTTGGGTATATGAGGTAAATACATTAAGTAAAGGAATCTTACACATTGCTCCCTGCGTAATTTGCTTTTCCTTCTTTCTCTTTTACCTTTAGTAAATTAGCACAGGGAGAGACCTTGAAATGTTCTAATCAGGAGAGATTAGAACATCATATTTCTAGAGAGGTTGGTTGGACAGAGCAGGGGTCCCAGTGAGAATCAAAGCTTCTGTTTCTTCTTGGAAGTGTACCTGTATAGAGTAGAGGGCTCCAGGAAATATCCTAGAATATTGCAATTAGAGAGGCAGGATCTGGTACCAGATCAGTGTACTATGACATGATTGTCAGTCATCTGATGTGAGATTCTCAGAGCCAATCCCATATTGTAGGGCTGAGTGCAGAGTGATGAAGAACCTGTGAAAGCCTTTGATTGCATGTTAAAGATGAAGCTCTGATTTCGGGGAGAATTTTCTTACCTGACTGAATGTCACCCTTCTGTGGGTATGAGATTCTGTGTTTTTCCTCTGTGGATGACCACTGACTGAAAATCATTAGAGGATCATGTCTAGAAAGCATTCTTTATTTAATTTCTTAAAGATGAAAATATAGAAAACATTTTTATCCACTTTCAACTTGAGGATCAAGGGGAATGACATCAGTGAAAATCTCTGAGTAGGGAGCTCTGGCTTGTGTCCATCACCAGAAACACTGACATATGTGGTAAAACCTGACAGAATGATCGTATCAACACATGTAAGTTTTCTTTTCTTTTCACCCTGTTGATTTATCTTTCATTGAAACTTAACTTACTACAGGATGTGGAGAATAAACAGGGAAGTAGAAACTGTATTTCCTGATGAGAGAATCACTAAGTCACATTAGCTGTTCTGAGCTATGTCTTACCATGACTGTAATTAAAACAAAGAAACAAACAAAACCCCCCCTTTTTTTTGTAAGTCAGTCTGACATTTCCTCATTAAAGACAAGGTAACAGATACAGACTTAGATCTACCAGAATTGAGCAAAATTTTGATTGTACCTGTGTTGAAAATATGAGCATGACCTGCTACAAATCTTCATTATACTTATTGCCACAACGGACAAATTCCCTTTTTCCACTCCTGATATGTTGCATGTAAGGAATGCATAGGACACTAACCCCAGCTGGCCACCGGTAAACTCTGCCACGTGGATTACTGCATGTTTTCCTTCTGGAAGACCACACATTCTCGAGTATCATGCCTGAAGAGTATCTGGGCTCTTCGTTTTTCTGGATAAAGGTTAGATAATCACCTAATTTTATGTGAAATATATAAATTGTATTTGCATATTCTTCAGGTTTTTATTTGTCCATTCTCTTTCAAGTCCTAAGTGCAAATATTAAAGTGATTTCCAAGAGGGTGGTAAAAAAGACAGCTACATTTATGCTCCAAAATTAGCAATAAAGCGTAAAACAATTGTAAATGCATTAATGTGTGATTAATATGTAGATACTTATGTAAATACAATTTTAGTAATGCTTTGTGGAGAGCTTCAGAATCTAGGTATTAAAAAAAAAAGAAGAAGAAGGCATTCTTGAAACTCACGGGGAATTATAGAGAAGTCTTTGTGTCTATAAATATCAATCTGAAATAATGCATTTTCTCAGAAATAAACTAGGCATAAAATTATAGGAAAACACTTCATGAAATGAAAGAGCATGTGATGGCCATACAAGAAAAAGAATATTATCAGAGAATAATGAACAGTGTGGACTTCAGCAGAAGGGTAATACAGATTCAGGGAGTAAATCTTTGGAGAGCCTAATTATGAGTTCCTCATATTTCATCTTTGGAGGGACGGTAGTCATTTGAAATATGATGTTATGAGATGACATTAACATACTTAAATACTTTCGTTTAGAAATGACCACTTAGAACCCGAAAAAATGAAAGAGAAGACAAAATTATGTTTTTGTTGATTTTTGAAGACGTCAGGTGAGTGCTGATAATTTAAAAATACATGATGTCTTTCACTGCAAAGTAAAGGAGCTGTTACAGTGGGGGATTCCTGGACTGAATATCAATATTATGACATAGTGTGAGTGTGTTTCATGTTTGGTAATTGCAATCATTGTTGCTTTTGTTGTGGTCATCCATTTATGATGCTTGGTGTCAGTTGATTTATCTCTTGTAAAAACAAAATACAGTCTGTGTGTGTGAAAAAAACATACATGATGTCTTGATAAAGTTGTATGGAATTTGAGATCTGGAAAAAAGCATTTCTTTTCTGTGATGCTAATTGGACATTTTTGCAAGAAAGAGATTTCAGGATGCAAATCTGGTGTTGCTAAGGTGGGAAGTCAGTTCATGGCAGAACATTCTATTAAACTTGTGTGAGTGCAGAAATATTTCTTTGGAAGGAAGAGGTCAGGAATCCCTTTTTAACAGTTAGTGGTTTATAGTATACCGAATGAGCAAAATGGCTATTTCTGAACTTTAGAAAAAAAATAATATAGTTTTTCTGCATTTATATAATTAATCTGATGTAGAATATCAAAAATTCTTTATTTTGAAAAACAATGTAATCATTTTGACATAATTCATATATATTGAACCTGTGGTACACACACACAATAAAACTTACATTCAAAAAATCTTTTGCACTTAAGAAATATTTTCTAGTGTAGTTGATTTACAATGTTGTGGGTTTTTTAAATACATGTATATTGGAGTATAAATGTTTTATAACACTGTATTAGTTTCTGCTTTACAACAAAATGAATCACCTATATGTATACATATATCCCCATATCCCCCCCTCCTGAGGCTCCCTCCCACACTCCCTATCCCACCCCTGTGGGGGACATAAAGCACCGAGCTGATCTCCCTGTGCTATGCGGCAGCTTACCACTAGCTCTTTTACATTTGGTAGTGTATATATGTCAGTGCTACTCTCTCACTACGTCCCTGTCTCCTCTTTTTCCCTGTGTCCTTAAGTCCATTCCAAAACTCCCAATATTTCCTTCACTCTCTCCTTGGCAACCACAACTCTGTTTTCTATATCTGTGTGTTTGTTTCTGTTTCACTGACATGTTCATTTGTGTCCTGTTTTCGATCCCACATATAAGTGATATTATGTGGTATTTGGCTTTCTCTTTCTGACTTACTTCACTTAGTATCATTATCTCTGGGTCCATCCATGTTGCTGCAAATGGCATTATTTCATTCTTTTTTATGTCTGAGTAATATCTATTGTATACGTATACCACACCTTGTTTATACATTCATTTTTCAATGAACATTTATGTTGTTTCCATGTCTTGGCTATTATAAACAGTGCTGATATGAACATAGGGTTTCATGTATCTTTTTCAATTATAGTTTTGTCTAGATATATGTCCACAAGTGAGATTGCTAGATCATATGGCAACTCTCTTTATAGTTTTCTTGAGGAGCCTCCATACTGTCTTCCATAGTGGTTGCACCAACTTACATGGCCACCAACAGTGTGGAAGGGTTCCGTTTTCTCCATACCCCCTCCAGCATTTGTTAATTGTAGATTTTTTAAATGATGGCCATTCTGATCAGTGTGAAGTGATACCTCATTGTAATTTGTATTTGCATTTCTATAATAATTAGTGATGATGAGCATCTTTTCATGTGCTTGTTGGCTATCTGTATGTCTTCTTTGGAGAAATGTTTCTTTAGGTTTTCTACCCTTTTTTCCATTGAGTTATTTGTTATTTTGTTATTGAGTTGTATGAGCTGTTTGTATAGTGTGGAAATTAAGCCCTTGTCAGTCTCATCATTTGCTAATATTTTCTCCCAGTCCATATGTTGTATTTTCAATTTGATTATGGTTTCCTTTGCTGTGCAACAGCTTATAAGTTTGATTAGTTCCTGTTTCTGTTTTGCTGTTACAGTAAGTCCCCTACATATGAACAAGTTCTGTTCCAAGAGTTCGTTTGTAAGTCCAATTTGTTTGTAAGTCCAACAAAGTTATCTTAGGTACCCAACTTACACAGTCGGCTGTATGGTATTGTACCGTAATAGGTTTATAATACTTTCCACGCAAACAATACATAAAAAACAAACACAAAAATAAAGAAAACATTTTAAATCTTACAGTACAGCAACTTGAAAAGTACAGTAGTACAGTACAACAGCTGGGATACTCGGGCTGGCATCGAGTGAACAGGCGAGAAGCGTTACTGATTGGAGGAGGGAGAGGAGGTGGGAGAAGGTAGAGGTGAAGGATTATCAGCAGTAGGAGACAGAGGGCAAGCTGCCATTTCACTCATACCTGAGGTTGATGGCACAAGTTCTGGTTCCTTGCTGGATTTAATTCTATCTACCCTCTTGAAGAAATGATCCATTGATGTCTGGGTAGTAGCTCTATTTTTCTCATCATAGATGACAAGGTAGCATTGGATTGCACTCTGAATGGCTGCTGCCACCTTTGGGTACCATTTTAGGTTTGGGTCTTGTGCCTCAAAAACTAACAGCACCTCCTCAAATAAAGAAGGTTCTCTTGCCATTTCCTGCGCTGTTACTCTCTTCGGTTCTTCAGTTACTTCTTCTTCCTCCTGTCCCTCTTCATCCTTTCTCTGGGCCTCCAATTCCATCAGGAAGCTCCTCATGTTGCACAGCAAGGAGTTCAATGAAGTCATCCTCTTGCAGATCTAGCTCCAGCTTCTCGGTGAGGGTCACTACGTTGCTGAAGACCCCTTGGGACTTCTGGTCTACCTTCTCAAATCCACAAAAATCATGAACACACTGTGGGCAAAGGTTCTTCCAAACCCTATTCATGGTGACCGCCATACCCTCACACCATGCAAAGTCAATGTCTTTTATGGTCTTGTAGATGTTATACTTCTTCCAAAGTTGTCCCTAGGTTGTTCTTGATTTGTCACTTACCTTTACTGCCTGACAAAAAGTGTGACATAAATAATATTTCTTGAAAGTCGCTCTAACTCCCTGGTCCATAGGTTGGATGAGCAATGTAGTATTCGGTGACAGATGCACTACTTTGACATTGGCATGAAAGTCATCCATGGATTGGGGGTGGCCCAGAGCATTGTCGAGCAGCAAAGAATGTTTTGCTGGAACATCCTTCTCCAAGCAATATTTCTTTTTATCTGGGATAAAGTGGCAAACCCAGTCCTGGAACATGGCCTGTGTAATCCAGGATTTGGAGTTACGCTTCCACACAACAGGAAGAGAACCCTTGGCTATGTTTTTAAGGGTTCTTGGGTTCTCTGAATGATAAACTAAGAGAGGCTTCAGCTTCAGTTCACCGGAAGCATTGCCACCAAACAACAGTTAGCCTATCCTTTGCTACTTTACAGCCCGGCATCAACTTTTCCTCCTTGTTGATGTAACTTCGGTCTGGCATCCTCTTCCAGTACACTTGTGTCTCATCTACACTAAAAACCTGGTTGGGTAAATACACACCATCATTAATAATTTCTGAAAGTGTTTCCGGAAGTTCCCAGACAGCTACCCCATCTGCACTTGCTGCCTCTCCACTTACTTTTACATTGTAAAGGTTGGCTCTAGCCTTGAACCGATGAAAGCAGCCATGGCTGGCATTAAAAGACGTGCCCTCTGATTCTTTGCCGTGTTTCTTCTTCAAGTCTTCATAAAGGCTTTTAGCTTTCTCTTGAATCAGGATTAAGCTGAGCAGGACTCAGAGCTGATGTTGATCCTGCATCCCCACACTGAGAAGTTTCTCCATCTTCTCCATCACTTTTCCACGCTTCTTCAATGTTTTGTCAACATCGTCGGCACAGCAGACTTCACATGTTCCATGATCTTGTCCTTGTTCTTTAGATTCGTGCCAATGGATGAATGATTCATGTTATAAGAATGAGCGATGTCTAACATCTTTTTGCCTCGCTCCACTCTCTCAATTACTTTCACTTTTGTTTCCATCATTATCACTTGGCTCTTCTTAACAGTACCAGCTACATCACCGCTGCTTTTATGCTTGCTTCCAGACATCTTGGTCTGGAAATAAAGGTACTATACTACTGTACTCTATACAGTACTGTAAAGTACAAAAAACACAACCACTTATAGAGCACGCACGTGACAATGTATGCCAGACACGTGAACTAATTTACATGATTGGACATGTAAATATACATTTGCATCTTTGAAAGTTTGCAACTTGAAGGTTCGTATGTAGGTGATTGACTGTATTTGTACTGCCTAGGGGGAACTACCTAGGAAAACTGTGGTATGATTTATGTCAGAGAATGTTTTGCTTATGTTCTTTTCTAGGAGTTTTAAGGTGTCCTATCATATTTAAGCATATAAGCCGTCGTGAGTTTATTTTTGTGTATGGTGTGAGGGTATGTTCTAACTTCACTGATTTGAATATGGCTGTCCAACTTTCAAAACGCCACTTGCTGAAGAGACTGTCCTTTCCCCATTGTATATTCTTGCCTCCTTTGTCGAAGGTTAATTGACCATAGGTGTGTGGGTTTATTTCTGGGCTCTGTATTCCATTCCATTGATCCATGTATCTCTTTCTGTGCCAGTACCATGTGGTTTTGATTACTGTAACTTTGTAGTATTGTCTGAAGTTTAGGAGGGTTATGCCTCATGCTTTGTTTTTTCTTTTTTTCTTAAACATTTTATTGTGAAAAACATCAACGCTAAGAAAAGGGAAAGATACATGTCAGCTTCATTTGTGTTCAGGAATTAATGCTTTACGTATTCACTTTATTCCCTGTGTGTGAGCTATGCATGTGCATGTGCCTGTTTGCATACATATGCTGTGCATGTGCATAGGTATGTGCACTTGCACACGTTAGTGTGTGCATGGGCATATGTGTGCATGTGTGTTCATATGCTAGTATGTGAATATTTTTGTGCTGTGCACCTGCATATGTTTGTGTGTGTGCTGTGCCTGCCTGTGTGCACAACTGTGTGTTTGCTGGAACCACTTGCAAGTTGGTTGCAGACTGAATTGTGCCCCAGATATATCCACACGCAGCTGCTCTAGAAATCCTGTGTAGCCACGAAAAGGTCAGAGATCTCAGGGATTTAAACGGATGTAGCACGATGTCCTGACACACAGTCTGACTTCCAATGACTGTCACTGTCTCAGTAACATCCTTCACACCATCTTTTTTTTTTTTTGGCCTGAAGTTTCTTTTTTTTTTTTCATCTTTATTGGAGTACAATTGCTTTATGATGGTGTGTTAGTTTCTTCTTTATAAAAAAGTGAATCAGTTATACATATACACATGTTCCCATATCTCTTCCCTCTTGAATCTCCCTCCCTCCCACCCTCCCTATCCCACCCCTCCAGGTGGTCACAAAGCACTGAGCTGATCTCCCTGTGCTAAGCAGCTGCTTCCCACTAGCTATCTATTTTACATTTGGTAGTGTATATATGTCCATGCCACTCTCTCACTTTGTCATAGCTTACCCTTCCCCCTCCCCGTATCCTCAAGTCCATTCTCTAGTAGGTCTGTGTCTTTATTCCAGTCTTACCCCTAGGTTCTTCACGACATTTTTTTTCTTAGATTTCCATATATATGTGTTAGCATGCGGTATTTGTCTTTCTCTTTCTGACTTACTTCACTCTGTATGACAGACTCTAGGTCCATCCACCTCACTACAAATAACTCAATTTCGTTTCTTTTTATGGCTGAGTAATATTCCATTGCATATATGTGCCATATCTTCTTTATCCATTCATCCGATGATGGACACTTAGGTTGCTTCCATCTCCTGGCTATTGTAAATAGAGCTGCAGTGAACATTTTGCTACGTGACTCTTTTTGAATTATGGTTTTCTCAGGGTATATGCCCAGTAGTGGGATTGCTGGGTCATATGGTAGTTCTATTTGTAGTTTTTTAAGGAACCTCCATACTGTTCTCCATAGTGGCTGTACCAATTCACATTCCCACCAGCAGTGCAAGAGTGTTCCCTTTTCTCCACACCCTCTCCAGCATTTATTGTTTCTAGATTTTTTGATGATGGCCATTCTGACTGGTGTGAGATGATATCTCATTGTAGTTTTGATTTGCATTTCTCTAATGATTAATGATGTTGAGCATTCTTTCATGTGTTTGTTGGCAGTCTGTATATCTTCTTTGGAGAAATGTCTATTTAGGTCTTCTGCCCATTTTTGGATTGGGTTGTTTATTTTTTTGTTATTGAGCTGCATGAGCTGCCTGTAAATTTTAGAGATTAATCCTTTGTCAGTTGATTCATTTGCAAATATTTTCTCCCATTCTGAGGGCTGTCTTTTGGTCTTGTTTATGGTTTCCTTTGCTGTGCAAAAGCTTTGAAGTTTCATTAGGTCCCATTTGTTTATTTTTGTTTTTATCTCCATTACTCTAGGAGATGGGTCAAGAAGGATCTTGCTGTGATTTATGTCATAGAGTGTTCTGCCTATGTTTTCCTCTAAGAGTTTGATAGTTTCTGGCCTTACATTTAGGTCTTTAATCCATTTTGAGCTTATTTTTGTGTATGGTGTTAGGGAGTGATCTAATCTCATACTTTTACATGTACCTGTCCAGTTTTCCCAGCACCACTTATTGAAGAGGCTGTCCTTTCTCCACTGTACGTTCCTGCCACCTTTATCAAAGATAAGGTGACCATATGTGCATGGGTTTATCTCTGGGCTTTCTATCCTATTCCATTGATCTATCTTTCTGTTTTTGTGCCAGTACCATACTGTCTTGATTACTGTAGCTTTGTAGTATAGTCTGAAGTCAGGCAGCCTGATTCCTCCAGCTCCATTTTTTTTTCTCAAGATTGCTTTGGCTATTCGGGGTCTTTTGTGTTTCCATACAAATTGTGAAATTTTTTGTTCTAGTTCTGTGAAAAATGCCAGTGGTAGTTTGATAGGGATTGCATTGAATCTGTAGATTGCTTTGGGTAGTAGAGTCATTTTCACAATGTTGATTCTTCCAATCCAAGAACATGGTATATCTCTCCATCTATTTGTATCATCTTTAATTTCTTTCATCAGTGTCATAATTTTCTGCATACAGGTCTTTTGTCTCCTTAGGTAGGTTTATTCCTAGATATTTTATTCTTTTTGTTGCAGTGGTAAATGGGAGTGTTTTCTTAATTTCACTTTCAGATTTTTCATTATTAGTGTATAGGAATGCCAGAGATTTCTGTGCATTAATTTTGTATCCTGCTACTTTAGCTCTAGTAGTTTTCTGGTTGCATCTTTAGGATTCTCTATATATAGTATCATGTCATCTGCAAACAGTGACAGCTTTACTTCT
>NW_006781810.1:0-215 GCF_000442215.2 Lipotes vexillifer | reverse complement strand
GAAATTGGATTCCTGCAATTCTGCCTCACTTTCAAGTTCTCTTCGCAGCCTTACTTCTATATAATTTTGGACGAAAGCTGTCATTTATAACTCTGAAGGTTTGTGAATTACAATGGCCCTGAGCTCCTTTTCTCCCCTAGCTTTCTTGTGAACTGGCCGCCATACCGCAGGATTGCTTCAGACCCTAGTTTGGTTTAGGCACGTCATGCTAAGGC
>NW_006781809.1:179945-188469 GCF_000442215.2 Lipotes vexillifer | reverse complement strand
ATTCTTCAGTATTCCTTGAGGAATGGTTCCAGATGTGCCCCGTGGATACCAAAATCCACAGATATTCATGTCTCTTCTATAAAATGGTATAGTATTTGCATGTATCGTACGTGCACATTCTCCTATATACTTTAAATTATCTCTAGGTTAGTCATAATACCTAATATAATGTAGATGCTATCTAAAGAACTAACTGGAAGTGAAATTCAGTATTTACACTTTGGAACCTTTGGAATTGTTTTCTGCAATATCTTATATCCATAATTGTTTGAATTCATGGTTGTAGAACCCACGAATATGAAGGGCTGTTTGACTTTTATTTATTTTAAGTGTCTTTATGGTGTGAGGCAAGGGTCAAATTTCATTCCTGTGCACGTGGATAGTCAGTTGCCTAGCACCATTTGTTGAAAAGACCATTCTTTCCTTAATTGAATGTTGTCTGCCTATGTCAAAAATTATTCTAGCAGGATGGGTTTATTTTGGGGTTGTTTATCCAGTTTCATTTATATGTGTATCTTTATGCTAGTATCACAATGTTTCATTTACTGTTGCTTTGTACTGAGATTTTAAATTGGCAAATGTGTGCCTCCAACTTTGATTTTATTTTTCAAGTTTGTTTTTGCTTTTTAGGGGTCCCTAAAAAATCCATATGAATGTTATAATCAGCTTGTGTATTGCTTTCCAAATTTTCACTGAGATCACCTTGACTCTAGATGTCTTTGTGCATTATTGCCATATTAACAATATTAAGTTTTCCCATCACCATGAGATGGCTTTGTATCTATTTAGGTTTTCTTTCATTTATTTCAGCCATGTTTTTTCATTTTCTGTGTACCAGTCTTGAACCTTGTTTAAAGCTATTCCTAAATATTCTAATCATTTGGACATTATTTAAAAAGGAGCTCCCTTCTTAAATTCCTTTTGAGTTTATTAACTGGTAGTTTATAAAAGTAAGTAGAGGGACTTCCCTGGTGGTCCAGTGGTAAAGAATCCACCTTGCAATGCAGGGGACGCCGGTTTGATCCCTGGTCAGGGAACTAAGATCCCACATGCCGCGGTGTGACTAAGCCCGTGCCACAACTACTGAGCTCTCGCACTTCAACTAGAGAGCCTGCGTGCTGCAAACTCCAGAGTCCACATGCTCTAGAGCCCGTGTGCTACAACTAGAGAGAGAGAACCCGCATGCCACAACTAGAGAGAGAAAACCTGCGTGCCACAACTACAGACAAGGCTGTGCACCGCAACGAAGGTACCATGTGCTGCAACTAAGACCCGATGCAGCCAAAATAAATAAATAAATAAATAATAAATCTTTAAAAAAGAAGTAAATAGATTTTTGTGTATTGATATTTTATCTTGTTAATTTGTGAATTAGTTGGCTAGCTGAAATTATTATTATTATTATTATTTTTTTTTTTGCGGTACGCGGGCCTCTCACTGTTGTGGCCTCTCCCATTGCAGAGCACAGGCTCCGGACACGCAGACTCAGCGGCCATGGCTCATGGGCCCAGCCGCTCTGCGGCATGTGGGATCTTCCCGGACAGGGGCACGAACCCATGTCCCCTGCATTGGCAGGCAGACTCTCAACCACTGTGCCACCAGGGAAGCCCTGAAATTATTTATGCTTTAAACTTGTATATATACAGATGATGTCAACTGTATAGTGAAAAGACTTGGTTTTAATTTCTACTTTCATATCTGGATCCCTATTAGGTGTTTCCTCATGGATTTGGGTAGAACTTCCAGTACATCATTGAGGAGCAGTGGTTAAAGGCACCATCCTGACCTTGTTTCTGATGTTCAGAAGTAAACCTTTCAGTCTTCAATAATGAGCATGACATTTGCTGCATGGTTTGCACAATGCTCCGCATCATTGTGAAAAAATTTGTTTTTCCTCCTACTTTTGTGAGTGTTTATATTATAAAATAGGACTGGAATTTGTTTAGAGCTTTTTCTTCATCTAGTGATATAATCATGTTTTTAAAAAAATATTTATTTATTTGCTTGCACCGGGTCTTAGTTGCGGCAGTTGGGCTCCTTAGTTGTGTCATGCGAACTCAGTTGCATATGCATGTGGGATCTAGTTCCCTGACCAGGGATTGAACCCAGGCCCCCGGCATTGGAAATGTGGAGTCTTATCCACTATGCCACCAGGGAAGTCCCTAATCATGTGTTTTTACTTCTCACAATTATTGTCATGTATTACATTGGTTGGTTCTATTTAATAATTTATTACATTGCTTGGTTTAAATGTTAATGATGTGGAACTTGTGGTGTAGAGACTTTTGTTAGTGGTGCAAAATCTTTTCAGTGGCATGTCATTTCATACCACTATTATGTTGTGGAAGATTCTTACATCCATTTTTGAAGTTTTATTGCTCTTTTTTGTTTTTGTTATATACTTATGTGATTGGATTACACTGTGGATGCCGTAGGTGGTTCAGAGAACTAAAACTCTGGCTGCAGGTAGTGTGGGAGCAGACCGGCTGTAATGAGGTTAGGGTTTATGGCTATAGTATGTGGCAAAAAGTTTTGGTTGGGGGTAGGAAGATGAGGGAATAGGGGGTGAGGGTTAGGGTTAATATTTAGGGGTACTCTTTAGGGTTGAGGCTTAGGGGTTGGGGGTCAGGGTCAGGGTCAGGGTCTGGGTCCAGTTTCTGGTCAGCCTCGCGGTCAGGATTAGGGTTAGGTTATGTATGTATTGTTAGGGCCCATGGCAGGTCACTTCAAAATATCTCTTAAAGACATATTGATTATTTTAAATTAATGTTACTGAAGAAAAGACCCATGCAAGACACACACTTTCCACCTCCTGTTTGTCTCCTTGAAAGCAGGGAATAAATCTCTCCTGCAATAGGTACACACCTGGAGCTGAGGTCTGAGGGCTCAGGGCTGCAGGCATGCTGGCTCCTGCAATTCAATTCATTCTGGGAACCTTATGTCATGACTACTGATGTTCCAGTTAGCTTTGTGGCGACCAAAGCCAGCTCCTCTCTCTGCCTGTTTCTGAGAAAAGGCCTGAGTCTGAGTCACTCTATACTCTGGATTTCATGGCATATGGACTGACCCACACCCTCTCATCCTGCTAACCCCTCATCCAGAAAATAAACAATTCATGCACCCCCCCTTCCCAATACCCAACAAACAAGCAGATATCCAGCTGCTCTCCTTCTACCTCAGCCTCTCCAGAGGGTCACTCTCTTAGAAATATCTTAAGCTCAATGACATACCTCTGTCTCCCTTTCACTGGCACAATGCCATCCTCGGGTGAGCCCCATCTTATGTTGGCATGATGGCCTTGGTCAGGTGAGCTGGAGAAAAAACCCAAAGTGGCCCAATGGTAGCATTGTACGTTGAAAATGACCTACACACCAAATCGGCCATAAACATGGTGGCCAGAGACCAGAGATGTGCGTGTGCCTCCAACGATGCTCAGGAGACCGCGGCATCTATCATCCATCTTCTTCACAGTCTTTGGTCTTCTTCTTTTCAGCTGGTATCTTGCTAGATTGTTCATGGAGAAGTTAGATCCTACCTTGCAAGATCAGAATCATCTTCCAAATACATGAGAAGGGAGCAGGCATGGTCTGCATCCATCTTATCCTCCTCTGTCTGCCCAGCCCATCATGTCAGAAACATGTGTCCCTCCTCCTGTCAGAAGCCAAACCCCAGGGAAAGGACTTGGATGTGAGGAAACCAGAATATTGTCTGGAGCTACAGACACTTTAAAAAACAGCAAAAACAAAACAAACCCCCCTATATGGCAGCTGCAGGAAGGGTGTGCTGAGCCTTCCCCTCTTTCTTCCTGGAAGCAGGAGATAACATCTCCGTCTCCCCATCCACTGACCCCCATGGAAGATGTCCATCCTCTGCTGGAAGGAGAATGACGTTGTTGTCAAGGGCAGAGTGTGGAGAGTGAGAGAATTCCGTGCAAACAGACCTTGTTCAACCTAATTCTCAACCTCCTTAGCCTCCCCACATAGTGTAGTTCCTTTTCCGCAATCACCTCTCTTTGTTCAACCCAACAGAAAAGCATTTAGGTTTTGCCACTTCTCTGGGTCTTTCTTCATCTCCTTAGGAGGGCGCCCTGGGTCATGTAAAACTCATGGGAAATAAATGTGGATGCTTCTCTCCTGTGAATCTGTCCCATGTCCATTCAATTCTCAGGACCAGCTGTCAACCCTAAGAGGATGAAAGTATGGTTTTGTCTTGGCGACATCTTTCTTGCCGACATCATTGAATTCTACCTCCTTCTTTGGCTTGATTCCTCAGTATGCTGACATACTCTCAGCTACCATCTTCAGAAACTGAAAACGAAGCACATTCTTACCATATGATCCAGCCCTCGAACTCCTTGGTATCAGTGGACCCAAGTGAGTCAAATGCTTATATCTACACAGAAACCTGCACCCAGACATTTAGGGCAGCTTTATCCATAAGTTGCAGAACTTGGAAGCAACCAAGATGTCCTTTAGCAGGTGAATGGACACACAGACTGGACTCCATCCATGCAACAGAATGTTCTTCAGCGCTGAAAAGAAATGAGCGATACGGAGCCATGGAGAGACGGGAGGGGCACCTTAAGTGCATATCGCTCACTGAAAGAAGGCAATCTGGAAAGGTGGCATTGCTTAGGGTACCAGCTACATATGACATTCCAGAAAAGGCAAACGAAGAAAGGGTGAAAAGATCAGTGCATAGCCAGGGGTTTGCGGCAGGGTTGAGTGGTGGTGGGTGATAAATAGGTCAAGCACAGAGGATTTTTAAGGCAGGGAAGTTATACAGTGTGGTACATTCGTGGTGAGATACATTTGTCAAAATGTGTCAAATGTACAACACTAGGAGTGATACCTAATATAAACGCTGGACTCGGGTGTCCGGTGGATTCATCCGTAGTAACCAGCACACAGAATGCTGATAGGGTAGTTGGGGAGGCGGAGGCTTTGAGCACCTGTGTGTGGGGCTGGGGGTGGGAGGGTGGGATGACGGAATAGCAGCAGCAGAGCAGGGGCCACATGATACTTCTCTGCACTCCGCCCAAGTTTGCTGTGAACTCAAAACTTCTTTAAAAATAAAGCCTATTTAAACAAACAAACATTCCAGTAGTATCCCATGGCTGCTCTCTTCAAGTCCTGTTTGTGCCCCTTGAGAGTGAAACTTCAGCGGACATTGTCCTGTCAACGCGCACCCTTTATTTATTTTTAAAATTTATTTATTTAATTTGTTTTTAATTTTGGCTGCGTTGGGTCTTCGTTGCTGGGTGCGGGCTTTCTCTAATTGCGGCAAGCGGGGGCTACTCTTCGCTGCGGTGCGTGGGCTTCTCATTGTGGTGGCTTCTCTTGTTGCGGAGCATGGGCTCTAGGCGAGCAGGCTTCAGTAGTTGTGGCTCACAGGCTCTAGAGCGCAGGCTCAGTAGTTGTGGTGCGTGGGCTTAGTTACTCCGCGGCATGTGGGATCTTCCCGGACCAGGGCTCGAACCCGTGTCCCCTGCAATAGCAGGCAGATTCTTAGCCACTGAGTCACCAGGGAAGCCCAACCCACACGCTTTTAAAATTTCATCTGACATCTGCTTTGTATCTCACTACACTCTTTTCTTTTTTTTAAGATAGTATTTTTTTCTTCTTTTTTATTTTTAAAATTAATTAATTAATTAATTTTTTGGCTGTGCTGTGCGGCTTGCGGGATCTTAGTTCCTAAACCAGGGATTGAACCTGGGCCCTCGCCAGTGAAAGTACCGAGTCCTAACCACTGGACTGCCAGGGAATTCCCTTTTTCTCTCTCTTTTTAAAAAATTAATGTATAATTGACAGGTAATATTATGTTAATTTTCTGGTATACAACATAGTGATTCTATATTTTTATACATTACAAAATGATCACAAGGGTAAGTCTAGTTACCATTCGTCACCGAACAATGTTATTACAGTATTATGGACTCTATTCCCTATTCTGTACATTACATCCCCACGACATTTGTTTTATCACTGGAATTCGGTACCTCCAATCTTTCTCACCTTTTGCAATCATGCCCCCACCCCACTCCCCTCTGGCAACCACTAGCATGTTCTTGGGACTATGAGTCCATTCCTGTTATGTTGTGCTTGTTCACTTTTTTTTCTAATTAATTAATTTTTGGCTGCGTTGGGTCTTTGCTGTTGCGCGGGCTTCCCTCTAGTTGCAGCAAGTGGGGGCTACTCTTCGTTGTGGTGCACGGGATTCTCATTGCGGTGGCTTCTCTTGTTGTGGAGCGCGGGCTCTAGGCATGAGGGCTTCAGTAGTTGTGGCTTGCAGGCTCTAGGGTGCACGCTCAGTAGTTGTGGTGCACAGGCTTAGTTGCTCCGCGGCATGTGGGATCTTCCCAGACCAGGGCTTGAACCCGTGTCCCTTGCATTGGCAGGCGGATTCTTAATGACTGCGCCACCAGAGAAGTCCCTGGTCACTTGTTTTGTTTTGTATTTTCTACATATAAATGATGTCATAAGGTATTTCTCTTTCTCTGTCTGCCATATCTCACTTAGCACGATAGGTCCATTCATGTTTTTGCTAGATATAATTTTTTTTATGGCTGAGTCATATTCCATTGTGTTTGTATATGTGTATGTATATATATGAAAACTTCTTTATCCACTCGTCAATCGATGGACACTCTGGTGGCGTCCATGTCTTGGCTATTGTCCATAAAGCTGCCGCGAACATAAGGGTGTGTATATCTTTTTTTAAAAAAATCTTTATTGGAGTATAATTGCTTTACAATGGTGTGTTAGTTTTTGCTTTATAACAAAGTGAATCAGTTATACATATACATATATCCCCACATCTCTTCCCCCTTGCGTATCTTCCCTCCCACCCTCCCTATCCCACCCCTCTAGGTAGTCCCAAAGCACCGAGCTGATCTCCCTGTGTATATCTTTTTGAATTCGTGTTTTTGTTTCCTTCAGAAAGATACCCCCAAGTGGAATTCCTGCATCATATGGTAGTTGTATTTTTAATTTCTTGAGGATCCTCTGTACTGTTTGCCACAGTGGCTGCACCAATGAGCATCCCCAAGAGAATGCGTGAGGGTTCGCCTCATCCTCGCCAAGCCTTGTTATTTGTTGTCTTTTGGACGATAGCCAAGTTTTAAGGTGTGAGGTGTTAATCTCATTGTTCTTTTAATGTGCGTTTCCCTGATGATAAGTGATATCGGTCATAGTTTCATATGTGTCTTGGCCATCTGTACGTACTCTTTGGAAAAATGTTCGGTCCCACTTTTTAATTGGGTTTTTGGTTTTTGGAGGTTCAGTTGTGTGAGTTCTTCATCTATTTTGGATATGAACCCCTTTTCAGACATATCGTTTGCAACTATTTTGTCACATTCGGTAGGCTGCCTCTTCATTTTGTGGATGGTTTCCTTTGCCATTGAAAAGCTTTAAAGTCGGATGGAGTCCCATTGGTGTTTTCTGCTTTTGTTCCCCTTGTTTGGGGAGACAGATCCAGGAAATATTGCTAAGACGGATGTCAAAGAGCGTACTGCTTGTGTTTTCTTCAAGGAGCTTTATGGCTTCAGGTCTTACATTGAAGTATTTGAAACATTTTGAGGTTGCTTGTGTAGGTGGTATAAGAAAGGATTCCCGTTTGATTCTTGTGCATGTAGTTGTCCAGTTTTCCCACCACCATTCATTGAAGAGGCTATCTTTTCCCCATTGTATAGTCTCACCTCCGTTGTCGTAGATGAAGTTACCAATATATGCCTATGTTTATTTTGGGGCTCTCAATTCTGTCCCATGGATCTATGTGTATTTCTTTTGTTCCTACACCATACTGTCTTGATTATTCTAGATATGTAGTATAGTTTGAAACACGGAGTGTGATATGTCCAAGTTTGTGCTTCTTTCTTAAGATCGTATTGACTATTCAGGTTCTTTTCTGTTTCCTTACACATATTAGAATTCTTTGTTCTAGTTCTCATAAAATTCCGTTGGTATTTTTGATAAGAATGGCATCAAATCTCTAGATTGCTCTGGATGTGGAATCATTTTAACAATGTGAATTCTTCCAATCCATGAACACATTGTATCTGTCCATTTGTCTGTGTCGTCTCCAATTTCTTTCATCAGTGTCTTCCAGTTTTCTGACTATAGGTCTTTTACCTCCTGGGTTAGATGTATTCCTAGGTATTTCATTTTTGTTAATATCATTGTCAGTGAGGTTGTTTTCTTAATTTCTCTTTCTCATAGGTTGTTGCCAGTGTATAGAGATGCAATAGATTTCTATAGGTTAATTTTGTATCCTGCAACTTAACTGAATTTTCCAATGAATTCTATTTGTTTTGGGGGGTCATCTTAAGGATTTTCCATATAAAACATCATGTCGGGACTTCCCCGGAGGCGCCGGGGTTAAGTCTCCGCGCTCCCAATGCAGGGGTCCTGGGTTCGATCCCTGGTCAGGGAACTAGATCCCACATGCATGCCACAACTAAGAGTTTGCATACCACAACTAAGGAGCCCGCCTGCTGCAACTAAGGAGCTAGCGAGCTGCAACTAAG